>NW_027397066.1:11963069-12033802 GCF_003265705.2 Callorhinus ursinus | reverse complement strand
GGTCTGGAGGTCCCCCAGCCCTTTCTGTGTCTGAAGCTCATGATTTTCTTCATTTGATGGAAGAAGAGTAAACTTTGTGGTTTTAGACATGGACCAAGTCATAAAGTGGACAGGATGCCTCAGTCTCTTCCATATATACATCCCCTTTCAGGTCCTACCAAAAAAAAAACCTCCAGAAGTTAAAGCTTTTGTTCATGCTTAGCCTTCCTTCATAGTCACATTCCAAGGCAATGTTTTTAAAAACACAGTAAAAACCAAATTTAAGAACACAACACAGATTTTACATTAGCTTCCATCCAGCTTGGCATTCCATATTTTCTCTCTGGGAACTTTCTGAATATGAAGTGAAGGGGCCAGCTTGTGTGTGTGTTTGTGCGTGTATGTGTTTGTGCATGTGTGTGTGTGTGTGTGTACTTATGCTTAAGATATGGTTCCCCTTGATAGCAAGAGGCAGGAAGATTTCAGGTAGGTAAGAGGTGTTCCAGGATGGCATGTCTGCATCCCCTAAAGCAGCTCAGTAATGGGATTATCTTATGTTCCTCATAAAACGACCTCTCAACATAAAGAGGGCCTCTTCCCTGCCTGCGGCACTGTCTCTGTGTAGTAACTCACAACCACACCAGTACCGACTTGAATCTCTGGAATCCAGCCCATCTCACCTGGCCTCCTACCCAACCATTTCTTCCCCCACCTCCCTCCTGAATTGTTTTTGGCAGAACAAGGAAAGGAGGCAAAAGTGTTTGGAACTGACAAACACAAGGGCAGCCATCCTCTATGGTGTTGGTTCTCATAACACCACACATAGAATACTCACCTTCAAATGTCTCACTCAGAAACACTTCAGGAACAATATGCAAGGAAACATTCATTAGGAGCCCTGCTAAATGAGTTCAAAGTGGGTTCTCCAAGGGGAGTTTTCATCAGGCAGTTGGATATGTGGGAAATAACACAGCAAAGATGGTCTCCATCTCGTCTACCATGATAGCCCCAGAACTTGGGTCACAGGCCAGCATATAATAGGTCTTGACTAAATATTGGTTGAGTGAATAAAAGAGGAGAGAAATCACGACAAGGGCAAAGATTATGGGCTTCAGAGTAAAAGAAGCTGGGTTTGAGTTTCTAGTTGTTTGATCTGAGACAAGTTATTTGTTTCTTATTCTCAGGTTCCCCATCTATAAATTAGGTCTAAGTATCTGTCGAGTAAGAATGAGACATGGTTTAGAGTCTAAAATGTGATCCTTACACAATGGATTTTCACTAAGATTTGGTTATAAGTGAATGAATGAAGGAAGGAAGGAAGGAAGGAGCCAATTAATTGAGAGAGAAGACAAGGAGGGAATGTTCTAGATAGGCTACATGGGACTCAAGACACATCATGTCCAAGGACTTTCCTGTCAAATGGAGTCTGGCTGTTCCTAATGACCTCCCAAAGACCACCTTCTACCTAACAGCCCTGGAGGCATCCCACACTCATGGACTGGACGGAAGCACTTTCCACAAAATAGGAGGAGGTGAAGGCAAAGCTGGTTCTTTAGGGCAACCTTTAAGACTTTCTTAACCTGCCTTCCATTGACTCACCGTGGCACCTCCCCTTCATCTCCCTTACATCCACAGCTTGGAGCGCTGCAAGCCACCTGCTGTCTGGGTCATCTCCCTGGGGGGCACTGTTCCATATGCCATGGGCACGCCAACGCCTCACACATTTACATCTTCAGCCAGACCTCTCCCCTGACCTCTGGCCTTACTCAGCATTGCCACTTTCATATCCAAAAGGTATCTTAAACATCATACACCTGAAATACTCCGCTAATCTTTCCCCCAATTCTTGCTCCTCCATGTCCTTCCCAACTTAGTTCATGGTAAAGCCATCCTTCCCATTGTTCAGGTCAGAACTGTTGTGTGGTCCTACTTGACTCCTCTCACTGAGCTCATCTAATTCATCTACAATTCCTGCCACCCCCACCTTCAAGAAAATATTCCAAAATATGACATTTTGCCACTTGATCACCGCCAGCCTGGTCCAAGCCCAAGTCTGTCCTCCTGGATTATTGCAGTAGTGTCCTAAGTTTCTCCCTGCTGCTGACCTTGCCTCCTAGAGTCTGTTCTAGCACAGCATCAGAGATATCCCTTCCAAAGTATGAGTAGGGGCACCCCACTTCTCTGCTAAAAGCTGTCCAGTGGCTCGCCATCTCACTCAGAGTAAATGCCAAAAATTGCTGCAGAGACTTAGAGCACCCTACGTGAGCCAGTCCCTTACTACTTTCTGACATGATTTCCTATAATGTAACCCCTGGGTAGCTTTGCTCCAACCATCCTGGCCTTGCTGTTCTTGGAGCTCACTCTGTACTCTCCTGCCTCAGGCCCTTTGCACTTGCTCTTCCCTCTACCTAGAGAACTCCCTTACTTCTTTCGGATATCAACTCAAATGTCACCCTGGTCCTCAGCTTTGCTTTATTTTCCCCATACCACCTCTCCTCACTTGACATGCACAATATTTACTTGTTTCACTTGCTTATTGGCTTATTGCTGCCTCCCCTTAGAATATAAGCTCTCTGAGAGCAGACTTTGCTTCGGTCACTGCTGTTTCTCTAGCATGTTGTACAAAGCACGGATCTCAATACATGTTTAATTATTTTTAAAACCAATGTAACCACAAGAGAATCAAAAGACAAGATTTCTTTCTGTCAGACAGCCCTCAGCCTCAATTCCCATTCCAGAAATGTGATTGAGGTTAAATTGCTTGTCTTAATAAGTCTAAATATCCTTATCTGGAAAATAGTACTTGAGACGCTCTTATAAAATAAATGAGTCAAAGAATATAAAATACCGAAGTCTTTGCTTAGAACATAGTCATTGATCAAAAATAATGTTTTTTGTTCTTGTTTTTCTGTGGTTATTATTATTAAACATCATGCTTTCCAAAGGGCATGATGCTACCTGTTCTCTAGTTTCCTGACAAAGATGGCAAGGTCTGCATCTCTCCCAGCTCATGTGCATTTAATTATAAAGATCCTTTCTTCATGATCTCCCTTCTACTAACCTATTAGAGAAAGGGCTTTGATTTTACGAAGATGTTGTAAAAGGATAAGAAAAAGATGAATGTAACATGGAACCCCAGATAGTATGATTGCCAAGAACATGAGAGAGGCCTAGGCAGCAGAAGGGGCCAGGAGAGAGTAAGGGGCAGCAAGGAGACACTGGCCTAGAATTAGAAAGGCCCAGGGTTGAGCAGGCTACTTTCTCTGGAAGACAGAAGCAAAAAGGCCCTGTTTTCTAGCAAATGTACTAGTTCTGCCTGGCAGGATCAGAGCTCCTGCCAAACTTAGCATCTCCTCCAGATAAGTTGAGGGAGGTGGGGTAGGACATGCAGAGTAGCTGTGCTTTGGCAGGCAGGGTGGCATGGAGGTAAGAGCAGACTCCTGACTCTGCTACTTACTAGCCATGTGACCCTGGCATGTTCCTTAACACTTCAGAGACTCAGCTTCATTCATGCAGCAAATGCTACTGAGTGCCTTCTGTGTGCTGGCCACTAGAGGCAACAGGATAAGCACCCAGAATAGCCAGTGTTTACTGAGCATGTACTGTAGGCCAGGCACTGCTCTACGCATGTGTATTATCTCACTTAATCTTTACAATCTCCCTCAAGGAAGCACTACCTTTCTTCCTATGAAGAAGCTGAGAAAGTTAAGAAACTCGCTCAAGGTCACAGTAAGTATCAGACATGGAAGTCAAGTCTGGCTCCAGGGTCCATTCATGTGACCACTAGAGTACTTTCACGAAGCTGGAAGCTCCAATGCAAATGTGCCATTGGATGCAAACATGGTGTAGGGCCAGGTGGTGGGGTGGGAGGTGCAATCAGCATAGGGCAGCAGGTGTAGCTGGAGGAGAGGGAAGCAGTGGTCCCAAGGTCAGAGAAGACTTCCCTAAAGAGATCGTAACAGAGCCTAGACGGTTAAGGAAAGGGGGTTACCTGGGCAAACCAAATATGCACAGAGAGTAGCCCAGGTGGAGCTTGGAGGGTACTTTCTCAACAATTTGGTCACAGTAAAAGGACCAGAACATTGGTTGGCAGTCCTGGCCACACTGGACTCCTCTGATTCCAACCCCTCTCTCCTACAGCCTAGCCTGCACAAGACCTTTAGGTTTGGGGGTCCCAGATGCTCTGCAGACAAAATTAGCCCCACTAGACAATGGGGAAGTTGTAGCACATTCTCAGTTTGCTCAGTTCATTCAACAGCAGGCATTCTGCATTCTGAGGGCCAGGGGTGGAGAGAGAGGTGTAAAGGAATGAATGCAGCGGACAATTCTGTCAGCGCTGGTCCACAGGGACCTACATGGGACATGGAAGATGCGAGTTTGCCATTGCTCAGTCATCTCCCAGTATTTGGAATTACGCATTTAATTTCAACTTTAAATGCAAACTAATGACTTGTTCTGGCACTCAACCAAAGGAAGGCCATAAAGGCAATTCTGACTAAAATCGATTTTTAAAACAAAGCAGGCACTGACTCTAGAACATGACCACCATGTGCAATGTGACTCAGCAGTGGCATTTTTGTACTGCATGCTGTCAGAACTAGCTTCCAATGTCAAGTGACAGTCCCCAGTGAGACCAGCCAGGGTCTCTACCACAGGAGGTTCCCAGAGTCTCTAGGGTGCCTCGAGCCTGAAAACCTTCTGCACCCACTTCTACCAGCATAAGTGCTCTGGAATTGTCTTTCCTATAACTGCGCGTGGGGTTTTCTCTAAGCCAAATACTAGTAACCCCAGGGCAGGCTGGGGTTTGGCAAAAGCAGGAGTCCAAGAACCCAGATGGGCCACCCCAGAATAGACACCACTGTTGTCCAGGAAGCTTGAGGCTGGAACCCTCGGACTCTGGGAACCAGGCAGGGCCAGACACAGAAGCAGGTATGAGGACAAGACAGGACAAAATGACCCTTTATTGGTGCTTGCTGCATGCTAGGGGCAGTGATTCCCACCTTAGCTGCAGGTTAGAATCATCTGGGGAGCTTTAGAAAACCTCACTGCCCAGGCTGCTCTCACACCATGACATCAGAATCCCAACGATGAACAGCTCAGAGATTTTTCAAGGCCCACAGTTGATTGCGATGTGCGGTTAAGGTTGTAATCTGCTCGGCTGGGCACTGTTCACCACACTTTCCCTGCATGATCTTATTTCATCTTCGTGACCACCCTATTATCAAGACTGTCCTACAGATAGGGCATCAGGGGTGCAGGGAGGTTCATCATTTGCCAGGATCAGAGTTAGAAGGAGGCAGAGCCTGGAATCTCCCCAGGCCGCCTGCCTCCAGAGCCCACACTCCCAGGCATAGATGCAGACACGAAAGCAGTGACCACATAGCAGAAAGAGCG
Organism: Callorhinus ursinus; assembly: GCF_003265705.2. Taxonomy (NCBI): domain Eukaryota; kingdom Metazoa; phylum Chordata; class Mammalia; order Carnivora; family Otariidae; genus Callorhinus; species Callorhinus ursinus. The sequence continues at coordinate 12,028,429 of NW_027397066.1, read as the reverse complement.
GGAGCCTGGGCTTGAAACACTTCTGCCCCCAGTGCCTACGGGGCACCGGGCAAGTCAATTCATCCCTCTGATTCTTTCAGCTTCTTGTCTGCTGAACAGGGGGATGTTATCACCTTTGCAGTGTTGGTGATTTAAGGAAATGGTGTTTATGAAGCTCCTTGTAGTCTTTCTGGGACAGAGTTTAGTTCTTGGTTCTTTATCCTTATTATTAGACCATATGTCCCAAAATGGGTCAGCAGGTGGGATGGCAGATATCAAGAAGAGAGCATCACTTGAAATGAGGTATCATGTGCTGAAGGGCAGGCAAAGGTAAAACTGAGGCCAATCCCAGGAGGGAGGACCAGTTGTCCAATAGACAGAGGCATGTAGGAGGGGATAAGGCCAGCATAGCTGGGGGCTTGTGCAAGGGCCATGCTGGACAGTGCCTCTCTCTATCCTCTGCATCCTTTCACCCCACATTCCCCATCACAGGTGTCAGCCAAGTGTGGAAGGCAATATGGCCACCCCCATCTCCCTCAGCCTCTGCTTTGCTCTTCACCCCCTATCCCCAAACTGCCTATTTTCTCTTAAGCCCTCTGGGCAAAGGTTAACAGATAATTACCATTGCTAGAAAGAAGCTAAGTTGTGACTCCCTTCAGCTCCTTAACCCGATGCATGCACACCTTCAACGGAGGATGGTGTTCATTCGAAAAGGACCATTAAAAGAAGGAAAAGAGGGGGTGAGGCAGAAGGAATGTGCTAGTCACTTTTGGCAGTTCAAAAGGAGTACATAATATGAACAGCAACAAACAAACCAGAAAGTGCAAACAAGTAAGAAAGAAAGAACACAGTCCCATCCATGAAGAGACAACACTGATTGTACTTGGGTATGGATCCCTCACATCCTCCCTGAGACACAGGTAAAAATATTTTTTAATTGGATTATAGTATCTCATGCTTTTATAACTTTTTTTTTTACTTAAATCATTACAAACAAAAAAGATCTTGAACATCTTTGACAATACACTTGTTTCTGCAACATCTTTTTAAGTTTGAACAGCTTGCAGTATGTGATATATTGAAATTATGGTAAGATCCTCCCACTGTTGCAAAATTAGATTGATGCCAATTGTTTATTATAAAGAATGCTGTTGAAAACTATCCTTAAAGATAAATCTTTTCGGGCGCCTGGGTGGCTCAGTTGGTGAAGCGACTGCCTTCGGCTCAGGTCATGATCCTGGAGTCCCGGGATCGAGTCCCGCATCGGGCTCCCTGCTCAGTGGGGAGTCTGCTTCTCCCTCTGACCCTCCCCCCTCTCATGTGCTCTCTGTCTCTCATTCTCTCTCTCTCTAATAAATAAATAAAATCTTTAAAAAAAAAAGAAAAGATAAATCTTTTCTTTTTAATATTTAGGAATTTGTTCTCTTTAGGATAAATTCCTAGAGAGTAGATTGCAAGGTCTAATATTTGGCTTTTGAAAGATAACTTTTTATTACTGAAAAATTCAAGGATTCTTAAGTAGAGAGACGAGTGTGATGAATGTCCAAGTATCCTTCACCCAGTTTAAACAACTGTCAACTTGTGGCCGGTCTCATTTGATCTGTACAGTGACCCAATTATCCTCCCCCCAGATTGTTTAGAAGTAAATCACAGACATACATCATTTCATTCACAAATATTTCTTTATTTTATTTTATTTTTATTGTTATGTTAATCACCATACATTACATCATTACTTCTTGATGTAGCGTTCCATGATTCATTGTTTGTGTATAACACCCAGTGCTCCACGCAGAACGTGCCCTCTTTAATACCCATCACCAGGCTAACCCATCCCCCACCGCCCTCCCCTCTAGAACCCTCAGTTTGTTTCTCAGAGTCCATCGTCTCTCCTGGTTCGTCTCCCCCTCCGACTTACTCCCCTTCTTTCTTCCTCTCCTGCTATCTTCTTCTTTTTCTTCATTCACAAATATTTCAACACCTATCTCTAAAAGATAAGGCAAGAGCACTCTCATTTTTATTTTTTTTTAAAGATTTTATTTATTTATTTGAGAGAGAGAGAATGAGAGAGAGAGAGCACATGAGAGGGGGGAGGGCCAGAGGGAGAAGCAGACTCCCCGCTGAGCAGGGAGCCCGATGTGGGACTCGATCCCGGGACTCCAGGATCATGACCTGAGCCGAAGGCAGTCGCTTCACCAACTGAGCCACCCAGGCGCCCGAGCACTCTCATTTTTAAAGCTCTTGGAACACATTGCCAAACTGCCTGCCAAAAAAATTTTTGCAATAATTTCCATTCCCACCAAGAGGATAAAAACATGTCCATTTCTCTTCACTCCATCAACTCTGGATATACCAGTTCAGAGACTGGTTAAGGGTGGGTGGGGGTAGGAATCAAACACACAAAACTAAAGCAGATAATTCAATAGAGGGGATTTAGGTTGGGGAACCAGTTACAAAGATACTGGAAAAGCTAAAAGGGCAAACAAGGCATAGTGAACCCAGGAGCCAGGCCACAGAACTGGAGCTGGGACCCTGAAGGGAGGAGCCCCTGAGGGGAACTAGAGTCAGCGGCTACTAAGAATGCCACCAGAAACAGAGAGAAGGAACAGGGTCCTAGCTTCTTCCCTCCCTCTACTCCACTACCCAATCCTAACAGAAGCCAGTGGGCAAGGGAGTCTGTGAAATGAGTTTGCTTCGGCCTTTCACTCCCATACCAAGCAGCATGGGAGAGGGTGGGGATGAGTCTGAGAGCCAGCAGGCCAATGACCAGCACTCTGAGCATTTGCTTTGTTAATTAAAACAAGCTATTTGTGGGGGCACCTGGGTGGCTCAGTCAGTTAGGCGTCTCTCTTCTCCTCAGGTCATGATCCCAGGGTCCTGGGATCAACCCCACATCAGGCTCCCTGTTCAGTGGGGAGCCTGCTTCTCCCTCTCCCTCTGCACCCCCAACTTGTGCTCGCTCTCTCTCTCTCTCTCTCTCTCTCAAATAAATAAACAAATCTTTAAAAAAAATAAGCTATTTGTGGGCCAAAAAATATCGGCAATCATGAGGGAAGACATGAAATTGACAAGTATAAAGTATAGACTATAGAGCAAGAAAGACGTGGTATTAGAGAGAATGTAAATTGTATAACCCATTTTGAGGGGAATTTGTCAATATTTCTCAAAATTTTAAATCACAAGCCCGTTAGCCTAATAGTTTCCCTTTCAGAGATTTATACCACATGTACTTGCACAAACCAAAGATGTGTATGTGAGGACGTTTGTTAGAGCAGTTGTTTTATAATAGCAAAACACTGGAAACAACCTTCATATCCGTGGGCACTGGTTAAAAACATCAGTGAGTTAGTTGGAATGATTTCTAAGAGATGCAGCTGGAGAAATAAAGATTAAAAAAAAAAACAGCCTGCATATCGTGCTTCCGTGTGTTTATAAATTAATATGTATGTAAAATATTTCTCAAATTGTATACAATTGTTCCTCAAGTCACTGGTGATAGCTTTTGCCTTTGGTGAGAGGAAGCAGGTGATTAGAATAGGAGAGAGAGATTTTTTTACCCTTTGTACTTTGTAAAGAGAGGGAGAAAAAAATTAAAATGTTTTCACTATGCTTTGTTTTAATCTAAACCATACGAAATTGCCAACATTCTGTCATTTTTGACCCATAAAACAGCAATTTCATATCGCTTATAGTACTATTCTTTATCAATAAAAGAAGTAATTAACTTCTAAAAGATCAGGAAGAGCTGTGACATTGGAATGTGAATTTGGAGTTGACATTTTCAGTAGGATAAGAAGGTGACCAGTAATATGTCACCCCACCCACTGTCAGGATGATTCTTTGTCTCCTCAGGAGTTAAGTTAAAAAGCCAGGGTTCATCCCATGGGCTCAATTCTTTCAAAAGAGTACACAAGAATGGTTTCCTGATTCTCAAGACTACATGGATTTTCTAAATCTGTTTAAAATGAAGGACAGTTGACAGGTGCCTGGGTGGCTCAGTTGGTTAAGTGGCTGCCTTCGGCTTGGTCATGTTCCCAGGGTCCTGGGATTGAACCCGGAGTCAGTCTCCGTGCTCAGTGGGGAACCTGCTTCTCCCTCTCCCTCTGTCCCTCCCCCTCTCCAGGCTCATGTGCGCGCGCTCTCTCTCTCTCTCTCTCTCTCTCTTAAAACATTAAAAAGAAATGGACAATTGAGAGGCAAGCTGGAGCTGTGTATGCTCTCCTGTCAGTTCTGCATGCTGCCAAAGGCATCATGCCAAAGGCATCAAACCCAAACTAGGAAGCCCATCATCCCTCTGCTACTGTTTGAGGATATTGGTAGCTATCTGTTCCCAGAGCTTAAGTACAATTTTCTTCACTTAGACAGATAAAAAGAAACTTAAGCAATCTTGACCGCTTCTGATGAAAAGCAGTCTGAAGCTCTTCACATTCCAGAGCCCGACAGGGACTTGGAGGGCCTCCCACAGATGACTGAAGTTGTTCTGACTCACCAGGAGCATCTCACAGGGGCGGATGCTGCAGCTGAGACAGCCAAGCCCATGGCTGTAACATTAACATCAGGAAAAGCAGGGACGTCGGTGGAGCATGAAGAGCCTTACACACATTACCTCCTAACATCTCCCTCAGGAAGACACAGTATCTTGTGTCCATTTTACAGGGGAGAAAAGTAAGGCTTCAGTAAGTTCATTAACCTAGAACCTAGATCTCTCTTATGCCAAAACTCTTTCTCCCAGTGGTCACCCTGGATGTGACAAGTGTCGAAGATGTCAGCTGGTGAAGATGATGCCAGCTGGGAGAGATGATGCTGGGCAAGTGTTGTTTGCTGGGCATGGGCCGTTCAGAGGTGGGAAAGGGTGGTGGGCAGCATGTCTGGTCAGGTAATTTCTTGCTTCAAACTCCTCAGTGGTTCCCCCATGGCCTTCAGAATACGATCCAAATTTAGTGCAACATGCAGGAGTGCTCCAGGCTCCACCTGCCTTGCCAGTCTCCCCTCTTCCCACAACCCTCAGCTCTTGCTAGATGCCCTTGTTCAGCGGAATCCAACCACTTTCCCTTTCTAGGGTGCCCTGTGCCCTCGCAAGCCAACTGTCTTTGCCTACTGCGCATGCTTGTTTCTGCCTGGAGCGCCCTTCCCCCACACTGCACCTGTGGCCAACTTAAGAGTCCTTTTCCCTCCCTCTAGCCCTCCACTCCTTTCCCACCCCACCCAAGGAAGGACTCCTTTTCTTGTCTTCTGCTGCCCCTGCTGCTTCCCTCTAGCCTGGCATTCCTCCCTTTCTCTCTCCTTACTTCTCTCCTTTCTTTCTTCTTTCCATCTTTTATTCCTTCTTTCTTTCAACAATTCTTCATTCAGCAGCCATTCTATACCCGTTATTAAATTACATTTGGGCAATGAAAGTTGAATAAGAAAAGATCCTTTTCTAAGAGCAAGAGGCAGACAATGACTAAAAGCGCACAGTTACTGAATGTTTCTATGTGTCCAGCACTGCATTATACATTTAGCATGCATTACTTCACTTAAACAACACTGCAATCCTATGAGGCAGTGACTTCTGTTTTTCAGAGGGGAAAATCAAGGTAAATCAGGGTTTGAACCCGAGCCATTTGTCATTTAATTCAATGCTCTTCAATGCCAAGATAAAAGAGGAGTTTAATAAGAAGGTGGTAGATACAATGAAAACACACAGAACCCTAAACCCAGCTTGGGACAGACAGAAGCTTTCTAGGATGAGGTGACGCCCTTGGACTTAGACACAGGATTAACATGGGCAAAGGCATCGTGGTGAGGGAAAGCATGGCTCCACAGAGAACCCCAGGTAGCAGGATGTTGCTGAGGTGCAATGCCTGAAGATGGAACTGGGAAGGTGAAGCACTGGCTGGACTTCAGAAAGCCTCATTTGTCACCAGTTGAATGAGTGCTGCAGGAAATAGGTGTAAGATGCAGGGCAACTAAAGAAAGTTTAATGAAGGGACTATTATTACAAGGATATGGGCAGGGTTGAGGGAAATCACCAAAGGGTGGTGGAACATCTGGGCCAGCAACTCTGAGCCAAGCAGCCCCACTTCCCCTAGGCTAGAAGGAGCAAAAGGAGAGGCTGTTACTAGAACCCAAGAGGAAATAGTGGCTTTGGCTGCAACCCTAGAGACCCCACTCCCCTACCACTGGACCTGGAGCCTTTGGTGGGAGAACTCCGGCTGGGTCCAGAGGGCAGCAGGAGAATACCCCAGCTTCTTTCTCCTCCTGCTTCCTGACATCCTTCTGGTGCCTCCCAATGGCCAAACCCAAGCAGGGGCCAGAGGGCAAATGAGCCCAGCTGAACCAGTCTATAAGGTCAGTCTCCTAGGTCAGAGAAGGGTAGAGAAAGGTGGCAAGTGGATCCGGAAGGGCAAATGGAGACCATCCAGCACTTCTAGGTTAAGGAGTTCATATTTTATCCCATTAGTGATGGGTGCCATTGAAGGGTTTTGAGTAGAGAGGCAACCTGGTCAGATATGGGTTTTCACAAAGACCTCTAGGGCATCAATTCAGTGGACAGAGACGCAGGCAGTTAGGCATGAGCTAAGGAGACCTGCTGGATCAGGGAAAAGAAAGGCCAAGGTGAGAGATAAGAGGGTGAGGAATAAGAGACAGAGATAGAAGGAGATGGAATATATCCAAGTGAGAGACGATAAAGAGCAGGAAAAGGGCATAGATAGAAAGAAGGAGGTTAAGCTTTTTTTTTTTTTTAAAGATTTTATTTATGTATTTGACAGAGAGAGACATAGCGAGAGAGAGAACACAAGCAGGGAGAGTGGGAGAGGGAGAAGCAGGCTTCCTACTGAGCAGGGAGCCTGATGTGGGGCTCGATCCCAGGACCCTGGGATCATGACCTGAGCCGAAGGCAGACGCTTAACGACTGAGCCACCCAGGCGCCCCATTGAAGGAGGTTAAGCTTTGATTTTAAAAATTGATGGTTCTTAGTGAAGACAAAAGCCAAGATTCCCTTGGATGACCAACTAAGTTTTGTTTGGGACAAGTTGAATTTAAGTTGATATGGGACATCAAAAGGTAGATATCTAGCAGATATTTTTTTTTAAAGATTTTATTTATTGGGCGCCTGGGTGGCTCAGTTGGTTAAGCAACTGCCTTCGGCTCAGGTCATGATCCTGGAGTCCCGGGATCGAGTCCGGCATCGGGCTCCCCGCTCAGTGGGGAGTCTGCTTCTCCCTCTGACCCTCTTCCCTCTCATGCTCTCTATCTCTCATTCTCTCTCTCTCAAATAAATAAAAAAAGATTTTATTTATTTATTTGACAGAGAGAGACACAGGAAGAGAGGGAACACAAGCAGGGGGAGTGGGAGAGGGAGAAGCAGGCTTCCCGCCGAGCAGGGAGCCCGATGCGGGCCCGATCCCAGGACCCTGGGATCATGACCTGAGCCAAAGGCAGATGCTTAACGACTGAGCCACCCAGGCGCCCCTCTAGCAGATATTCTGATTTGAATTCAAATATTGATTGGTCTCTGTCCAGAGACTTAGATATCAAAGCCATCAGTAGGTAAATTCTACTTTAAAACCATGAGAGTGGATAAAATGTCCCCGGGAGAAAGCATGTCCAGAGAAGAAGGCCAAGTTGTCTGGGAGTATCAGCACTGAGAGGCAGGAGGAAGAGAGCCACTACAAGGGAGATAGACAAAGAGAGAGACCAGAGAAGACAAGAAGAGCCGGGAGAATGAAGCTTCTGAGAGCAGAGGCTAGAGGATCAACACTATTAAATACATTAGAAAGAAAAAGATAAGAGCGACTGTGGGTTGGAAGCAAGTCATGGGTGTAATGACCAAAGTTGGTGGATGGATTGCCCTAGATTGAGGAATGAAGTGAAGATGAAGAGGTAGACACTAGAATGTAGATTCTTCTGCTTACAAGTCTGGATGAGGAGAGAGAAAAGTAGAATGATACTTAGGACGACCACCAGGTCAGTGGAGTTTTATGGTATGAAATCAGATTTGAAAAAGAGTTGGTAGAGAGGGAGAAGCAGAGAAGAGGGAGAAGCCAATCATACTTCAAAAGAGGGAAGATCACTGGTGGAGCCCAGACCTGGAGGGACCAGGGCCAAGCACCTTGCACATTCCTTGCCTGGTTATTTGTCCAGACCCCCAAACCCCACTGCTAGGCTGGGAGCTCTATATCTGCTGTGCCAGGCACTGTGTCTGGCACAGGGTTATACTCAGTCAATGCTTGCTAAGTGAATGAATGACTGAGTGGATGGCTGGGTGGATAGTCACACATAAGATCAGAGTAGAAGAAAAGATGCTTCTCTCTACAACTCACATGAGGAGGCTAAGGTTCAAACACAAACTCAACCAACAGAACTTCAGACACCTTGAGCAAGATAACAGTCTACAGTGAGGAAATCTTCAAGATGTACTTAACATACACACACCTATAAACAAAACCCCCAACCATATCAAGCTGGATGAAGACCTCTGGTGAGAGTTGTTGGATTAGAATCAGAGAGGCTGGAAACCAACAATCGTGTTTAGATGAACTGAACATTTTAATAGCATTAATTTTTACTAGCTCATTTAATTTGGCTTATAAGAGGCTACTCTGATTGTGCTGTTTCACTTTTTACCTTGGGTGGGGGGAGTCAGTTTCTTTCTCAAGGCATGTCTTTAGGTTTTTTGTTGAGGTTCTCTCCCAGAACAATTATAAGTTTGGCCACTTGCAAAGAGAGCGGAGGAAGGGGTTCCACTTGATCCAGGTCTCCAAGACCGTGGCCTCCATAGCTCATGCCTCCTACCTGGGAATAGGAATACTTTGGGCCCACAGTTGGCTACATCAACCAAAAAAGCCACATGCATGATGATTGGCTGAGAACATGCTGAAAGACAAAACAAGAAATGTGGTCATTTTGGGAAGAAGGTGAGGGTAAACAGGGGAAAGCAAAGAGCTGGTATTTCCTTTGAGAAGTAACATGAGGGAGCAAAATGCCCTCACTCCTTGGGTCCCAGCTTCATGATCCCCATTGGTACAGGCAAAGCCCCTATGAACTTCATCTATAAAATGGAAATTTATTCAATTAAAATTGTCCCCTGCAGTGGGCCACACACTGAGCTAGGTACTTAGAGAACATCAGTGAACAATAAGAATCCCCCTTGTTCTGGATGTTTTAAGAAGTAAATACATAGGGTGCCTGGGTGGCTCAGTTGGTTAGAGCGACTGCCTTCGGCTCAGGTCGTGATCCTGGAGTCCCGGGATCGAGTCCCACATCGGGCTCCCTGCTCAGCGGGGAGTCTGCTTCTCCCTCTGACCCTCTTCCCTCTCGTGCTCTCTATCTCTCATTCTCTCTCTCAAATAAATAAATAAAATCTTTAAAAAAAAAAAAGAAGTAAATACATAGTGTTTATAAAATTACCTGGTGACAATTTATGAAAGATGCTGAATTAGAGGTAATTGTAATGATTATGGCGCTTATCATATGTAGAATATAATGACACAAGAATGTGCCCGAGGGGGAGGGTTGACAGAATCATTCACCGTCTTATCAGCTGGGCTGTGAGTTCCATGAAACCAGGGATCATGTCCCTTATTCACCTCTCTGAATTGCTAATGCAGTCCTTGACACATAAATATCAGGTTACTAATAAGAAATCATTCTCACCTGATTATTGCCAGTTAAGTTACCAAATATCGCCAAAATTTGTGTTCATCTATAAACACCTCATGACCTAGGGTCCTTCTGACAACTAGAGATAATGCAAGGCACTGGATAAAATGCCTGGTTCACAGAGGTGCTCAGGAAAGCCAGTCCATTCCTGCGGGTCACTTCCTATTTGTAGACTCAGCCCAGTTGAATTTACTCACTTGGTGGTCATGGGTGGGAAAATCTTCAGAGACCCTCCAGAGACTCCCCACATGTATAAGGGAGGAACTAGGCACAGTGATGTGATGGGAGGTGCCCAGAGACACTCACTCAATAAAAGACAGGGCTGGGGCTGGGTCAAGCTCCAGGAGGGATACAGGAAGCTGAGGCTAGCCAATGCCCTCAAGGTATGTCTGGTATAATTAGGGAGATCAGTTTCTCACCACTGTAACAGTTAAATCCATCTTGGGTGATTAAATGTCAGGTGCTGGAGGGGGGAAAGTGTGAGCAGGAATGCAGGAGGAAGCAGTGTAGAAAAGCGGGGACTTCAGCTGGGCTCTGAGAGGGGTGTGGAAGGAGTTGGGGGTGGGGTTATAATCAGAGAGCACACCTTGAGCAGGACCTCAGAGGTGACAGTGGGTGTGGTCAATCCAGGGTTCAAGAAGACAGCCAGACTGGGAAAGAGACAAGGCTAACTGACCGACACCAAGTCCCTACATATGCCTGCCAGGGCTCCCCACCCTAGCTTAGTTCACCCCTCCCATAAACTTACAAGACAGACTGTTGTTGCCAACTGGGACTCCTTGGTAAACACAAAGTTGGTATTTGAACCAGGTCAGTCCAACAACAAAGCTTCTGTGCCTTTCACTCTACCCACATGTCTTCTTGGAGGGCCCAGGTGGGGCCACCTTGGTGATGAGATCTCCCACGAGAAGTGGGGAGATCTCGGATCTACCCCTGCATAGCAGAGTGACCTGGGCAAGTGATGTAGCCTCCCTCCCACTTCCCTCCTGTCATACGAGGTAGTAATGGTTCCTGTTTTGTACAGGGGAACAGCAATTCCTGCCATAGGCCTGTCTCGGATCTGCCCCGGGGGTTTCCTCTGTGAGGTTCTCACCCCAAGGGATGGGCTAAGGGTGTGCCAGGGTCATTTTACTCCTGGAAAAGAAGAGCCTGGCAAATCAGGCACAGCTTTTTAAAGCTTCCACCCAGTGACACACTCATTTCCACTTCTTGGGTCAGTGCAAATCCAGTAGCCACACCCAAGTTTAAGAGGCAGGAAAATGCTCTCTTATTGCGTGTCTGGGTGAGAGTAAACTGGAAAGAGTAGTGACTAACTACCACAGGTAACTCACAAATGTATCACTTGGAGTGTTTTGCAAGAGCTTTTGACACACCTGAGTTATGTAGATGTGATTCTAGATAATGGGAGGCCCTTTAAGATTTCCAAGGAGGGAAGGATAGAATTGCTAAGGTTTGATAAGTTAGTGAAAACTACAGTCAAGGTGGTGTTGGAGATCAGTGGTGATGGCTTGCAGGGTACGTTTGCAGTGGGAGAGCCTGGAAAGATGGGAGCTGTGGAAAAGACACTAGAATAGTCCAGGTCCAACCTAGACTTAGGATGGTAGCATTGGGAGGATAAGGAAAATCCTCAGAGATCTTTTCATGCAATAAGCACTAATTGAGTACCTACTCTGTGCCAAGCACTGTGCTAAGCACCAGAGGCAGGGACAGGTAAGAATGACCTGACTGTAGAGGCCCTTCCAGTCCTGGTGGGTGAGACAGACATGAACAGCTCTTCCTCATAGGAAACACATAGAATTAGTAAACCTTGAGCTTGGATGTGGCCACAGGACTTGCTTTAGCAGGCCAAAGAAGTAGAAATGAGCATGTCACTGGGCATCCTCTGTTCTCACCCTTGTGCCTGCCTCACAGTAAGATTCAACACTTAGCTGTATCCCCAAAAAAGTAAACCTGAAACATGCCATGAATGAGGGATCTCATTTTACAGAAGATGTCATGGAAAGTCTGAAAAGAGTGATCCATCACATGCCACACAGCAGAACATATCCCAATCCCCATCCAATGACATTCTTCTTCCCCTAGCTCATGCTTTGGCCACAGTGGCCTTACTTCTTTGTTCCAGGGCTCCAAGCCCTCCCCTCCCCCATACCCTTAAAGCTCTTCCTTCTCTTTTCCAGAGTGACTTAATTCTTTCTCTGAGACTGCAGAGTTTGCAGTCTGGTACACACCATGCTTCCAGGCAGATGATCAATCCTCCTTAGAACCCCACCATCTTTAAAAGAGGAAACAGGTGGTGAAAATCATCATTGGCTTTCTGTCTTCCCAGTTGCCTTCCCTGACCTTCTTCATGGCCGGGATGATTGTGGCTTCAGCCAATCTGTTACCTCGCCCTCTCTCGGGGGCTCTGAGAAGACAAAGCAGGTCATTTACTTGTGCCTGACTTCATCTCGCCCCTCATCAGGCCCCCTCCCCTCTTCCTGTTGGCTCCGCCCTGTCATTTAAGAGCTCTCCCAGTGGGGCCAGCCTGGCCTCCTCAAGGGTCCATGGGCCTCCCCAGGGAACTTGGCGGTTTGTGACTTTCTCTACTTCTGCACATGTGTGCTAGAATTCCAAGGGGCTTGGAAAAGGAGAAAGAAGCTCCTACTTGGGAATCCTACTGACCTTTCTCCCCCACAGATGCTCTGTAAAAACTCAGCTCATGATGCCACAACTAGATAGGTAGAATTAGTGTTCAAAATAAAAACAAAATGATGAATATTTATTAATGCTCTTTCTAGAAATGCTAAAGCAATTATTATGTATTGTCCATATTTTAAAATATATAAATAAACCAAATAATGCTGAATGAGTGACATACCATACTAATGAATAGTGTCCAGTCACCAAATGATGTTGGGATCATTTTCCTACCACTTGTCCCAGATGCTAAACTGCTGGCTGGCCTCTGCCTCATCCCAGCATGTCCTGGGGAAGGAAAAGGTCCACATGTGTAATGTCTTGAATAAGGCTCCTGTCCTCACTTCTGTCAGGCCTTCTGAAGTCTCCCCAGGCCCTAAAGCAGGGGCCATGATAAAGGCCTTTCCATCAGAAAGAGGCAAGTATGAGCAAGGGTCTGTCTCTTCTAGCCCCAGATGGGGTCAGGGCTCAGTTTAAAACAGGGCATGGCGATGGGGAGGGGTGCACAGGACAGATAGAGGGCACGGGTGACGGCTCCTCCCCTCAGGAAACAAACAGAATTAACGAAACTTGAAGCAAGTCCACCAACCTCGGTATGTCCTTTTCCTGGAAAACAAACAAGAACCAAATGGCTATGAGGAAGAAGAAAATGCACTGCCTGCAGAAGTTCTTGCACCAAGCCTTCTTGTTGGGGAGGCCGTTCTGGCTGAGTACTCTGTTTCTGCTACAGAATAGAGTTGACACCCACCCATGCTGCTCTGCACTGCAAATGAAGTAGGAGAGCTGGGACTCTGGCCCAAGGAGAACATAACAGGACTCGGGACATCTCGCACCTTCGGTCAGTTCCTCAAGGCTGTGGAGCTTGGCTGTGCTTTACAGACCAACTGTTCTGGGGGCATCACAGAGCCAAGGTCACTGCCCTACTGCATGTTCTTTATTTTCTGCATTTTCTGATTCTTTGACATCTCAGGGCCTTGCTGACCCAAGAGAGACTCCCCCTCCCATGGCTAGCCAATTTCTAGAAACATTAAAGGACCCACCAGCAAGTGCTCCTTTTATATGCAAACCAACCAATCCAAAGCCCACACCCCCAAACATCTCTATCAGCTTCTCCCTGGGCTGTTCCACTCCAGGCCAATATTCCCGTGTGCTAATCACCCCAGGGCCAGGCACCAGATAACTCAGGACAGCCCCTACACCCCAGAGCCTGCCGAAATTATTCAGACTAGCCAATTCTAAGCATTACTTCTGCAGAAACCTCAATACAGACTCTTGCAATGTGTTCCTTTCTCTCTCTCTGCCTCCTGACCCACCCTGATGCTTCCCTGAGTGGCCTTGAATGGTGTGATGTGCCCCCTTCTTTACTCACTTAGAGTGAGTAAAAAACTATTTTTTCAATGGCAGCCTCACTGTACCCGCATAAAAATAAAACCTACATTTTAAAACACCTGCCTTGGGCTGAGGGCTGGAAGTGGCATGGGCAACATTTGAATGCTGCTTAACCCCGCCTTGGATGGGGACAAAGAGTTTTTGGCTACTCCCAGTCTTTGGGTGTCCTGAAACTTTTGCTGGATTAACACCACAAAGGCAAGGCCTGGGGCAGAGAGGTGAGTCCCTGGCAATTTGACAGGTCCTAAAACAGAATTACCTTAACACTAGTAAGGGCTTCTCATGTACCCAGGTTTTGCAGTGCAGCTTGTCAGAATCCAAAGCCTATGTATATTCTTTCCATAAAATCCTACAACCTTCTTCAATTAAGGTGTCTATAACACAAGTCAAGGAACACAAAGGTCTGTGTCAGAAAACCCACTCTCCCTCCCCCCCACCCCCACCCACTCACCATGTTTCTCCTTTTTTCTGATACCAATACCACACTCACAACGATGTGGGGATTCTCCCCACCAAGCAACTCTGCCACACCATCTGGGTGCCCCTACAACTTCACTCCACTCTGACACTACTCAGAGATAGCATCTGATCCCACAGGCAAGGGCTCAGTGCCACAAGACAGCCTCCAACTCTTTCACGCCAATCACAAGTAGTAGGTCCCAGGGGTACTCACAACTTCTGTCCCATTTGGCTACAAATCAGAGGTTCCCATGAGCGTCTCCTTGTGTTCCATGTATTTGCTAGAGCAGCTCATAGAACTGAGAGAAACAGTTTACTAGTTTCTTAAAGGATTATGATAAAGGACCCAGATGAAACACCAGATAAAGAAACTTCACATAGGATGAGGTCTGGGAGGGTCTCAAGTGCAGGAGCTACTGACCCCGTGGAGCTGGAGTATGTCGCCCTCCTGAAAACTCTCAGAACCCCATATCTGTGGGATTTTTATGGAGGCTTCATCACGGGGGCATAATTCACCATCAACTCCACTTCTACCCTCTCTCCTCAGTGGAGAATGGGGGTGGGGCTTCTAATCATGGTTTGGTCTTTCTGGTGACTAACCCCATCCAGGAGCCCACCAAGAGTCACCTCATTAGAACAAAAAACACTCCTGTCACCCAGGAAATTCCAAGGGGTTTAGGAACTCTGTGTCAGGAATGGGGTCAAAGACAAAGGAACAGACGATGCTCCTAGTACTCTAATCCCTTGGGAAATTACAAGGGTCTCAGGAGTTCTGTGCCAGGAACTGGGACAGAAATAAATTTATGTATTTTCTATCCTCTCGTAAGGTCCAACCTATGAAATTGGAATCCTTGTGAACAAATGTGCTTGAAAATAGATTACGGGGCGCCTGGGTGGCTCAGATGGTTAAGCGTCTGCCTTCGGCTCAGGTCATGATCCCAGGGTCCTGGGATCGAGTCCTGCATCAGGCTCCCTGCTCCTTGGAAGCCTGCTTCTCCCTCTGCTTCTCTCTCTCTCTCTCCCTCTGTCTGTCATGAATAAATAAATAAAATCTTAAAAAAAAAAAAAGAAAATAGATTACGTACATCTCTGCTTTCTTAAGTTAATTCAAAGGAGGCATGGCAGGCCATAAAACAGGCAACCAAAAAAAGAGTATTTAAGCTCTTAGTGAAGGCTGAAGCATGTACTCACCTGTCAGTGGGACATATGAGCTTTAGTGTCCAGATAATAACTATTTCAATAGTTTAAGAGACATTTATTTCATTTTTTTCTTTCTGGAAAGTTAAAGTAATCCTAATTTCTATTAGTATAATTGAGAGTCAGATGTTTTTACGTGATTCTTTCCTATTTTCTTTTACAGAAGGGGCACACAAGGTTTAAAGAAGCTAAGTGCCCCAAGATTGATGGCTGGAAAGTAATGGAGTTGGGCTC
Source organism: Callorhinus ursinus (assembly GCF_003265705.2). Lineage (NCBI taxonomy): Eukaryota > Metazoa > Chordata > Mammalia > Carnivora > Otariidae > Callorhinus > Callorhinus ursinus. Next base: position 12,012,850 of record NW_027397066.1, on the reverse strand, counting down.
TGAAACTAGATCTGTCAGGCTCCTGAAGCCCGATTTCTTAACCTCACTCATGTCTGGGCTGAACAGCTAACATTATCAGGTGAGTGACTTGTGGTGACTAGTATATTACTAAATTTTATCTAGAGCAAGGCTCATCAGTAATGCTGCTGGAATGAAGTGAAATACCACAAAACTCGCAGGGTAGCAGAGACTCAAGCTCCAGCTGGCAGATCCTACAACACACTTCTAATGCCATGCAACACCACGCATTGCTCAGTTAGGGAGTGCTTACGCCACAGACATTTCTGAGCATGAACCTCAGGGGTCTCAGAGGTTCCCAACTCTGAGACCCCTTTATCCCACTATGTGTCAGCTTGTTTTATTTTCCCAAATGTCATAAATATCAGTTTTTCACCAGTACCCCCTAAAAGCTCGTCTCAGTTAAGAGTCTAGGACCTGCCCTGGTTGCAGTTTTGAAGTTTGATGACCCCAAGCTGTATGAGCCTTTGCCTCAGCGCTTGTACCTTCAACAAAGTATTTCCGAGTGATTGATCTTGGACTCAGTTCTGTACCCACACAACTAGTAAGACCTCCCCACTTTTTTTTTTTTTTAAGATTTACTGATTGATTTGAGAGGGAGAGACCGAGAGTGGGGGGCAGAGGGAGAGAGACAGAATCTCAAGCAAACTTCCCGCTGAGGGCAGAGCCCGCACAGGGCTCATTCCCAAGACCCTGAGATCATGACCTGAGCTGAAATCAAGAGTTGGATGCTTAACTGACTGAGTCACCCAGGCGCACCTTGACCTCCCCACTTTCTAGCTTACTAAAATTTGGTTGTGGGAGTAGAAGGCCAAGTTCTATTCCCAGCCGCTACTGATGAGCTGTGTGACCCTGGCAGCTCTGTGCACTTCATTTTAGTCAACTCACCTAGAAACAACTCACTGAGGTCCTACTAAGTACCAGGCCCTGGGCTAGGTTACATAATGTAGATGTTAAAAGTGCAGGTTTTGAAGACAGATCTGGATTCACATTCCAGGCTTTCTAATTGTGTGTGGCCTTGGGACAGCCACTTCACTTACCCAATATGAGCCAGCAACCTGGGACTGCATGCTTTCTCCATCACCCCACAAGAATGGAGCAGGCATATATCATGCATCATGTATTCAGCCCTGGGTAAGGTGACAACAGAACAAACCCAGACACAGGAGAGTGCTTACCACACCCAGACACTCTTACAAGCTGTTGGCATACATTAACCCAGTCAATCCTCACAACAGCCCGCCCACTGTCATTATCCCCACTCCCATGCCCCCACCCCCGCCTGCAGCTAGGATTTGGGGCACTGCGAGATTAAACAACTGGCCTAAGGTCACACAGCTACTAAGTGGAAGAGCTGGATTCAAACCCAGCAGTCTAGCTCCATAGGCCCTGCCCATCACACTGTGAAAGTTTTGGCTTCCCATGACCTCTTGGAACTTCCACAACAGATTCCTGTCTGGTTTTTGCCACCACTGTTGTCCCCTTCCATGAACTTTCCATGCAATAATGAGCCCGCACTGTTGTTCCCTGCATGATACCCTCCAGCAGTCCCCACTACCTTCAGGGTCAAGACCAAACTCCTCCAGAGCCCCAAGTCCCGTCAGTTCTGCCCCTGAGCAACTTCCATAGGCTCAGAACTCATTAAGACATAGCTCCCCTACCCCCTGCACCCTCCTACCACACCAGAACCCCAGGACCTTGAACTTCCGTGCTTTTGCTTACCTCCCACTCTCTGCTTCCCTTCCCTCCTCCCCATCCCCAAACCAGGCTATACACAGTTCATTTTCCAACATAACGCTTACCAGGATTTCTTGTCATGCAGAGATGTTTAAAAAAAAAAAAAATCCTCCACTGACTTTCTAATATATATATATATATATATATATATATATATATATATATATATATATCAAAATATATCTAATATATATATTAGATATATATATCAAAGGGGGCACCTGGGTGGCTCAGATGGTTAAGCGTCTGCCTTTGGCTCAGGTCATGATCCCAGGGTCCTGGGATCGAGCCCCACATTGGGCTCCTGGCTCAGAGGGGAGCCTGCTAGAAGGGCGCCTGGGTGGCTCAGATGGTTGAGCGTCTGCATTCAGCTCAGGTCATGATCCCAGAGTCCTGGGATCGGGTCCCGCATCGGGCTCCCTGCTCCTTGGGAGCCTGCTTCTCCCTCTGCCTCTCTCTCTCTCTCTCTCTGTGTCTCTCATGAATAAATAAATAAATAAATCTTAAAAAAAAATATATATATATATACATATATCAAAAGTAGTACATTCACATGGTAGATGAGTCTGCTCAGGCTGCCATACAAAGTACCACAGACTGAGGGGCTTAACAACAGCACTTTATTGTCTCACATTCTGGAGAGTGGAAGTCCAAGATCAAGGGTTGATCAACCCTGTTGGCAGGGTTGGTTTCTTCTAAGGCCTCTCTCCTTGGCTTTCGATGGCCACCCCCTCCCTCTGTCTGCTATGTATATCTGTGTCCCAGTCTCCTCTTTTTTTTTTTTTTAGTAGATTTTATTTTCAAGTAATCTCTACACCCAATGCAGGGCTTGAACCCACAACCCCGAGATCAAGAGTAGCAGCTCCACTGACTGAGGCAGCCAGGCGTTTCCTAGTCTCCTTTTCTTATAAAGAGGACACTCATTTTGGATCATGGCCCACCCATATGACCTCATTTCCATTAAATCACCTCTTTCAAGATCCCACCTAAACACAGTCACATTTTCAGGTACTAAAGGGGCTAGGACTTCAACACAGGAAACTGGGAGTTACACAATCGCACATGGTCAGACAGATTCCAGCAGAAACAGAAGATGCAAAATAAAAACAGAAAGCATTTTTTTTCTCTTTCCTATGGCTTTCCCCACAGCGAACCACCATGAACAGTCTCTTGGGCTTCCCACCCACCGGATTTATATGCATAGACCAGCAAATCCACCTCCTCCCCCATTAAAATCATTTAGAGAGGGGCGCCTGGGTGGCTCAGTCGTTAAGCATCTGCCTTCCGCTCAGGTCAGGATCCCAGGATCCTGGGATCGAGCCCCGCATCGAGCCCCCACATCGAGCCCCCACATCGAGCCCCCGCATCGAGCCCCCCAACGAGCCCCCCATCGAGCCCCGCATCAGGCTTCCTGCTCTGTGGGGAGCCTACTCCTCCTTCCTCCTTCTCCCTCACTTGTGCTCTCTAGCTTTCTCTCTGTATCTCTCCAATAAATAAATAAAATCTTTAAAAAATAAAATAAAAATCATTTAGAGAAACGGGATGATGATTTACACAGTTTTGCATCTTGTTTTTTCCACTGAATATATCTTGGTTATTTTTCCATAGGAACATAGACAAACCCACTTCTTCATGGGCAGCAGTCATTCCAGCACATTCTTTTCTTGAACCCAGTCCTGTGGGTTTTTTCCTGTGCTTTCTCTGCGGCAAACAAAGCTACAGTGAACACTGCTGCACATGTCTCTGGGTAAGCTTTTAGGAAGAAATCCATAAACTAGAATCCTACAGGGCAGGGACCTCGGTCAGAGGATACTTGCCGTGTCCCTTTGGTGGGTTGTGCCAACTCTCCACTTTCGAATAGCATCCTAATTTATGCTCCCACTGGGAGTGGGTGGGGGAACCCACTCAATGGTATGAACTCATCTTGAAAACATAGTTCCCAGCTCTTTGTAATCCTCTGGGACCCCTCCAGGTGAGTTGAGCAGCCGTCCCCTCCACCCCCCCAGTGCCCTTCCTTCTTTGTTATGCTGCCACCAAAGGCAGCTGCCCACCTGCTCCCAGCTCCCTAAAGGGCAGAGGAAAGCCCATTTCACCCCTGTAGCCACCTGATGCCTAGACTACAGTCGGTGCTCATTAGTAGTAGACTATAGTAGTGCTCACCTTACAGTCCTGTGAGTCTAGGTTGGGGATAGGGTTTTTTTTACCTGTGTTTCCCTTGGCCTGAGAGTAGCACCTGGGTCAGGGGACATGGGTCAGGGATTCAAGAAAAGGATTCTGCAATGGAAAAGGTTGCCAGGAAACCAGGTCCATCACGATAAGCTAACTCTGCTTATTTCTATAGCTGGACCCTGTTCCCCTTGAGGGAGTCAGAGAGGAAGAGGGAGGGAGAAAGGGAAGGGTGGGGGGAGACAGAGGAGGGAGGGAAGAGAGGTAAGGTAGGGGGAAGGGGAAAAGAGAGAGGCAGGTGAGAAAGGGGAGAACAGAGACGGGGGAAAGAGGAGGATGGAAGGTGGAAGAGAGGGCGCCGGGGTGGCTCAGATGGTTGGGCGCCTGCCTTCGGCTCAGGTCATGATCCCAGGGGCCTGGGATCGAGTCCCGCATCGGGCTCCCTGCTCCTTGGGAGCCTGCTTCTCCCTCTGCCTCTCTCTCTCTCTCTCATGAATAAACAAATAAAAAGTTTAAAAAAAAAAAAAAGAAGGTGGAAGAGAGGGAAGAAGAGAAAGAAGGGAGGGGGAAGGAGGGAAAGGGAGAGACGGGGGGGGGGGGGGGGGGAGAGCCAAGGTTGCCGAGAAGACAGGTGAGGGGTGACAGGTGGCCCGATTGTACCTACCCTGGGATTAAGCAATTGCAGTACTAGTGCTCACCCAAAGAATACAAAAACACTAATTCAAAGGGATACGTGCACCCTGATGTTTATAGCAGCATTGTTTACAATAGCCAAGCTATGGAAGCAGCCCAAGTATCCATCAGTTGACCATATAAATGGACCATGTCCATCAACACATATAAAATATATATAAACATATATATTTTAATGGGGGAAGAGGTGGATTTGCTGGTCTATGCATACATATTAGGTGGTTGGGAAGCCCAAGAAACTGTTCATAGTGGTTCCCTGTGGGGAAAGCCATAGGAAAGAGAAAAAAAATGCCTTCTGTTTTTGTTTTGCATCTTCTATTCTGCTAGAATCTAATTTGCTGGCATATTATTCAGCCATAAAAAAGAATGAAATCTTGCCATTTGCAACAATGACATGGATGGAGCTAGTGAGTATCATGCTAAGTGAAGTCAGTCAGTCAGAGAAAGACAAATATCATACCGTTTCACCCATATGTGGAATTTAAGAAACAAAACAATGAGCAAAGGGGGAAAAGAGAGAGAGAAACCAAGAAAGAGACTCTTAACTATAGAGAACAAACTAATGGTTACCAGAAGGGGAAGTGGGTGCAGGAATGGGTGAAATAGGGGCTGGGGATTAAGGAGGGCACCGGGTGATGTATGGAAGTGTTGAATCAGTGTATTGCATATTTGAAACTAATATAACACTGTATGTTAACTAACTGGAATTAAAAAAAAATTAAACAAACTAACAACAACAACAACAAAAAAAACAAGACCAAACATTCTGAAAGTGGCTGTCTGTTTCACTATAGCCTGGGGACTCCGGAAAGTCCCTGAAACCCTTCCAGGAGTTCACAAAGTCAAAACTATTGTCCCACTATATTAAGATGTTATTTGCCTTTTTCACTCACTTCCTGAGGGAGAGACAGTGGAAGTTTCCAGAGCCTATGGTAATATCACGACATTTGGAATGCAGCAGCAGATAGGTGAAACCAGCTGGTTTTCACTAAGATCTGCAAAAATGTAAAACAATGCCACTCTTCTAATTAATTTGTTTTGGAAACTACAGGTATTTTTTATAAATATGTTTTTGTTATGTCATGGGTTTATTGTTTTAAAATAGTGGTTTTAAGTTTTCTTGGTTTTAATGTCTAATACAGTACTATGAATAGCTATTACTACAGAAACAAAAGTTTTGGAGGTTCTCAATCATTTTTAAGGGTTAAAGGGGTCCTAAGTCCAGAATATTTGAGACCACTATGCCTGGCAGTCAGGAGGACAGGGTCACATCCCCCCCCCCTCCCCGCTCCCCTGGAGGGACGTGGTAAGGACTGGATGGGCCTGATTTGTTCAGCAGGGGTGGAGTCCAGGCTTAGGGAAGTCGGTGACAGTGGGGAGAGTAGTACAGGAGGGTCTTTCCTGCCAAAGAAAGACCCCCAAGGCATAAAGAAGGGTGAGTTGGCTGACATGGCAGTTTTAGAGAGCACACTCTCAGCCCCCAGAAGAGTCTGGAGGGGGTGAGCAATGAGGACCCCTCCTAAATTTCTGACTTGCTAATTCAGTGACATAAGGAATTCTAGAGAAGGGGATCTGGATAGAAGGATGCAGAGCGTGGTGTTCTGCAGATGGAGGTTGAGGTGTGTGGGGGCTTCTTGTCACCACCCACAATAGGGGAAATCAGTTTCAAGTCCCTATGCAAATCTAGGACAAATGAGAAGATGCTTAACAGAATTGATCTTAAAAGTTTTCATCACAAGAAAAAAAAAAATTATGTATGATGATAGTTGTTGACTGGACTTGTGATCATTACTTGTGGTATATCATCGTAATATATACGGAATTGCTATGTTGTGCATAAGAAACTAATATAGTATTACATGTCAATTTTATTTCTATGTTTAAAAGAAGGTGCTTTGGGCGCCTGGGTGGCTCAGATGGTTGAGCGTCTGCCTTCGGCTCAGGTCGTGGTCCCAGGGTCCTGGGATCGAGTCCCGCATCGGGCTCCCTGCTCGGCGGGGAGCCTGCTTCTCCCTCTGCTTCTCTCTCTCTCTCTCTCTCTCTCTCTCTCTGTCTCTCATGAATAAATAAATAAAATCTTAAAAAAAATAAAAGAAGGTGCTTTATTAACAGCAATTTATAGACCTTAAAAAAAAAAAGTACAGGATGGCGATTCAGTCCGTTTGGAGGCAAAGAGCTGAGGGCTGGAAGCCTGACTCCACCACTTGCTGACTCCAGGGGGTGGGCAATTCTTAGCCTCATCCGGCCTCGGTTTCCTGATCTATAGAACGGAAATTTAAAATAGTCCTACTTTTTAGGATTGTTATGAGAATCCAAGGGGCGAGCACGTAAAATACGCAACACAGTGGCCAATAAAATGCCTTTTTTATGGGGCGGAGGGAGGGGCGGGTTCCCTCTGGAGGCGGCCACCTGTCGGTCAGGAAACCTTTGTCATTCTTTCTGAATTCACTTTCCCTTCCTACCAAGCCGACTTAGTCACCCACTTGGCAGCGGCGGAGCTTGATGGCTCACACTCCCGACACATCGCACCTGGAGAAGGGAACGAGGGTAGGGGCCGCGCACCCGGGCCGACTGGGCGCCGCAGGCCCGCCCGCCCCACCGCCCGATGTCGCCCCACGCGCGCCGGCCAATCAGCGTGCGCGCCGCCCTCACCTGCTACCTGGCTCGCCCCTGCGCCCGCGGGGCGGGCTGGGCGGGACGCTCGCGCTCTTCCGGCCACACCTCCTCTACGTGCGCTCGCTCGCAAGCCCTCCTGCGCCTCGACATGCCCACCCTCGCCATCTTCTCGCCCATCCCAAGCCTTTGGACCACTCTTTTCCTTAAAAGGCGGGTTCCTTAATTCCCGCGGGAGGGGTGGGGGGAGGGGAGGGGAGGGAGAGGCAGGGAGCCACCCACAGGTAAGGCATTGCTTGCAAGGTTGGCTTTGACCTAGCTTTTATTTTTCTTTTTTCCCCTAAGACCCAAACTGGCTTTTTCCTCTTCGCTGGCGGATTGTCACGGGGAGGCGACTTCACAGAAGAGGAAATTAGTTGGTTCAATGAGAGGACAGTGGGAAGAGGGTATCATGGGTTAGGGCCCCTGAGGCGGTGTGACTGCCCCCCCCCCCCCCCGCCCCGCCACGGCCCCGCCATCTCTACCCACTTCTACCGTGCATTTCCTTAGAGCCAGGAGCTTCATCTAACTTTGAGGCCCTTCTTGAAGATGATTCTAGGGGAGGACGTGATGTCTCTGTTATATATCACTAACTGATTAAGATCTCTTGAGTACTTACAAAATGGCAGGCATCCTGCTAAAATGTTTTTTACATTATCTTACTTAATCTCTCCTTAGGAGGTTTGTATCGTTGCCCCCAGTTTGCAGACAGGAAAACGAGGTCCAAGGAGAGTGACTTACACAAGTAGTAAGTGACAGAGCCAGGAAGTGAAGCTCTTGGTGTAACCACTCTGTTTTTTCCCCCTCTCTTACTCCATAATGGCTAGGTTGACATTCAGTTGAGAATCAGAATAGGATATACTAATTTTCTTATCAGAGGACAGAAACAGGCCAAGAGAAAAATACCCATTTTGATGGTGACTGTCCGGCCCATTCTCTCCTCATCGCAGCTCATCAGAAAGTCCCATGATTTATTTATTCATTCCTTCAACAAATACATGTTGAGTCCCTCTATGAGCCAGGCACCGTATTAAGGCAGTGCAGCAATCAGACATAAATCCCTGCCCTTGTGGAGCTGACATTCCAGTGGGGCAGGGGTTGAAGGGAGCCAAGCATTTATCTTACAATAAATGTAAGAAAACAGTAATTTTATTATATAGTACAATTAGTGCTGTGAGAAAAAGTAGAACATAATAAAGAGGGTTGGGAATGTAGAGTAGGACTCCTTGAGAAAGTAGCAAAGGTATGAGCTTGCTGCTATCTTAGGGAAGCGTTTTCTAGGCAGAGGGAGTGGCCGGTGCCATGGCTCTGAGGCTAGAGTGTGCCAGCAGCAACTAGGAAGCTAGCAGGGCCGATAGAGGGAAGGGGTGAATGAGGGGAGAGATGTTGGCGGCCCCAGACAAAAGGTGGGAGCAGTGAAGGTAGAGAGAAGGACTTGGATTTTGGATCTCTTTTGAAGATAGAGTTGTTGAATAGGATTTGGTGATTGCCTGGACATGGGTCATGAGCAGGAGGAGTCAAAGGTGATTTGAGGGTTGGACCAAACTGAAAGAATAGAGTTGCTGTCACCTGAGACAGGAAATATTATGGAAGGAAGGTCAGTAATGGGGTTGGGAGTTCACTTTTGTTTCTCAGTGATTGTGCAAACAAGTCATAAGGCGCAACTGCATTCAGTGTGGGCGCTTTCCCCGTGCTCCGGTGTGCTGTTTCATTATGTGGGTCGGGCTTTCATAATACCATATGCCCCCAAGTTCCTTTTTACCATCCTTGCCTGGTAAGTTTTTATCTTGGGGAAATGGCACTTTTCTATGAATTCCATGCTGATACCAAGGGCCTGGTGTCAGGCCTCCCTCCTCTGGACAATCTCAGCCTTGTGGTCCATGCCACCCAATATGACACTGGGTTGTATGCTGTCAGTTGTAGTTCACTACTTCCTTAAGGTTTGCTAGCTATGGTTCTTAAAAGGTCAAGGCTCACACTTTATCTTTTGTATCTCACAGGGCACCTGCCACATGAAAATGGCTCATAATGGGACTTGACAAGAGTGTACCCATTGAGCTGCTTTATACATACATTGTGGTGAATGACCATTACCATAGCAGATGGGAGCCCCAGATTTGGGATCATAGAGTCAACATTTCTGTAGTTCAAACGTCTTGTCATCAGATGAGAAATGCAGGTCCCAGAGAGGGTAAGTAACTGGTCTAAGGTCTTTTCGGGAATTCGAGAGCCAGGAGTAGAACCTATCTGCTCTGATTTTTAGACTGGTACTCACACCCCACACTCATAAACCTGGGCCTTAAACACCTGGCATCTCCTAAAATAGACTCCACTTTGAGACTCCAGTTGCCTAAGAGTGGGTACAAAAGAGCGTGTTTTGAAATAGACATTCTCAGATGGTAGTATAATTGCTACAACCTCTTTGGCAATAAATAAACTTAATAAATGAACAAATCCTTTCCCCAGGAAATCCCTTTCTAGATATGTGTCCTAAAATAGGCTCAGATGTGTGGGAAGTGCCATTTATGCAAGACTAGTCATTACATCAGGGTTGTGGTAGCAAAATTGGGGAAGAACCTAAAAGAACATTAATAGGGAGGTGGCACCATAAATCCTAGTCACCCGTGCGAGGTATGCAGTTTAAAAAGGAATGCAGTAGGGACTCCTAGGTAGCTCAGTTCGTTGAGCATGTGACTGATCTTGGCTCAGGTCTTGACCTCAGGGTCATGGGTTCAGACCCCACATTGGGGCCCTTAAACAATAATACTGAATAAATAAAATAAAATAAATAAAATAAAATAAAAAGGAATGCAATAGATTCTGTGTTCTGAAACGAAGTTGGGTCCAGGCAAAATATGGAATGGTGTGTGTACAAGATGATCTCATTTGTATAAGAAAGATAGAGACATGGCTACATAAATATGCTGTGTAAACATAATATATTTCTGGATGGATACGCAACAAAGTGATTAACAGCAACTGTTTCTGACGAGGAGAACTAGGGAAGGAGGCTTATCTTTATTTATTTTTTTTTTTTGATTTGATTTATTTGACAGAGAGAGACACAGTGAGAGAGGGAACACGAGCAGGGGGCAGTGGGAGAGGGAGAAGCAGGCTTCCCGCTGAGCAGGGAGCCAGATGTAGGACTCGATCTCAGGACCCTGGGACCATGACCTGGGCCGAGGCAGACGCTTAACGACTGAGGCGCCCAGGAGGCTTATCTTTATAGACATTTGATTTTTTTTTCAGCTTTTCTACAACTCTTTTTTAAATTAATATAATTAGTTAAAATATATTCATATCATTTAAATGCTAAATACTGCAAAGAATTTTTGCAAGAAGGCCTTGCCCTCCTCCTTTTTTTTTTTCTTTTTTTTTTTCAGATGACCTGGGTTAGTAAGTATGCTGTCTCCCAAGGAAGGAAATCTGTCAGTAACCATTTCCCTGAGGAAGCTCACTGATTCTGACTGTCATTTGCATGTTAATTCTTGCTGGTTACTGTTGATAAACTTGGAAATAACTCTCACTGACTAGGTGTCCTTCAGAGGCCAGGCCTCAGAAGGAGATCAAGAAAATGAGCTTCTACCTGTTATCTCTTACCTGTTTCCTCCAAGGCTGGGCCCCAGGCTTCGGCAACTGTGATTCATCCACCTCTGCAGGAGGAAATAAGACCTAATATGACAGCCCCCAGCCCTGACCTAATGAATCAGAATCTTTGGGGTAAGGTTCTGGCAGCTAACATTTTTTTATCCCCTCCCTTCCCCACCCAGATACTTCTGAGGCACACGGCTTTGCTAACTGCTCCCCTCTTCAATTCACTTTTTGAACCCCATGAAATTTAGCTTCACTGGTAGAAGGACAGTTTCCTAATGGGACTCTTGACATGATGACGCACAAAGCATCACCTGTGTAGTTGTGGTAGGGATGATACTGCTTCCCACAAAAGATGTCCATGTTCTAATTCCTGGAATCTGCGCATGTGTTATCTTATATGACAAAAGGAGTTTTGCAGATTAAATTATCACCCTGAATATCCAGGTAAGCCTAATCTAATCACATGACCCCTTAAAGGAGGAGCTTTCAGAGGGAGACATGACTACAGAAGAATGGCCAGAGGGATGCAGTGTTGCTGACTTTGAAGGTGGGAAAGGGGGCTACAACTAAGGAAAGTAGACAGCCTCTAGGAGATGAAAAAGGCCAAGAAACAGATTCTCTCTCCTAGAGCTTCTGGAAAGGTACGGGCCCTTCCAACACCTTAATTTTAGCCAGTGAAACCTATGCAGGACTTCTAACCTACAGAACTATAAGATAATGAATTTGTGTTGTTTTAGCCACTAAATTTATAATAATTTGTTACAGCAGCTATAGAAAACCTAAGTATTCTGGGCAAAAGTATTTAATGTGAATCTAATCAAGTGTCTATACTTCTCAGGACTGCAGGAAATACAGGAACTAAAGGAACAACTTAAATGACACCAGACAAACCAAGAATGTAGCATGTTTTTAAAGACAGCTGGCCTAGTTTATAAAAACAAAACAAACAAAAAACCAATGATAAGGATAAGAAGTCTGGGAGGGACTGCTTTGGATTAAAACAGACAAGAGACATGACCAAAGGCAATATGTGATACTTGATTAGATCCTACTTCAGAAAAAGACAGAGGAAAAAAAAACATAAAAGATATTCTTAAGACAAATGGAGAAGTTTTGAGATACTCCATATTTTAGATCAGATTATAGAGTTATTGTTAATATTCTTAGGTGTGATGATGGAATTGTGGTTAGTAGGAAAATGTTATTCTTCCCAGGAAATACTTGCTGGAATATTTAGGGGCAAAGTATCATGGTTGTCTACAGCTTAATTTAAAAAAAAATTTTTTTTTAGAGAGAAAAATAGAAAGAATATGGAAAGAGAAAGAAAGAAAGTAAATATGACGAAATGTTAACTTCTGTTCAGTCTGGGGGAGGGTTTCTGTGTACAATGAGTTCATTGTATATTCTTTCAAATTGCTCGTATATTTGAAAATGTTCATAATAAAATGAGGTATGGAGAAACCTGAACTAGTGGAAAATTTGAAGATAGAAGAATGGATCCTGAATCACCTGTTCTGGCAAATACTACAGATGGATTGATCCTTGTGTATTGGGTTTTGTGGTGTCTTCCAACCATGTACTCATTCATTCAATCATTTATTTTTCTATTTGCATACTTATCAAGCATGCAGTAAGTATCTCTTCTTTCTAGGTTCTAATTCACAGAGATCCCAGGGAGAAGTTCCCCTGCCCCGCTTAGAGTCCCTGGTTGGGTCTGAAAATTAAACTGACAAAGACAGATTAGTGGGAGAAAAATAGACAAGTTATGCTAAATTTTTACATGTCTGTGGGAGCCTTCACAAGAGAATGAGGACCCAAAGAAGTGACCCAAGCAGAAAGCTTCTACACCTTTTAGACAAAGAAACAATACAGTTGTGAGGAATTGGCAAGGCAGAGGAATTTGAACCAGAGGTAATAAATACTGAGATTAACTAAGTTTGTTTATACAGCTATTTAGCCCTAAATTCCCTGTCTCTGATAATAAGGATGTCTCCCTTCCTCCTGGTAGAGGAAGGGTTCCTTTCACATGGGAGATTTCTCTCCTTCTTTCAGGGAGGAAGAGCAAGGGAAGAGCAAGGTAGTGTGGCTGAGCAGAATGATTTACACCTACTTTACTGCTTTACCGCCACAGGGTGATCTGGATACACCAGTTAGTTTCCTGTCGTAATTTGGTCAGAAAAGGTTTAGATTTGATGCAGGTCCCAAGTGTAATAATCTACTATATTGATGAACTTATGATAATATTAGAAACCTAAGAGCAAGCTAGGACTGACTTGAATGCTATAGTGACTCACATGAACAACTGAGGGAGGTTAATAAATCCAATAAAGATTGAAGGACCCACCCAACCAGTGATTATTCTTAAGAATAATCTGGGTAGGAGCCACCCAGGACATTTCACAAGTGACTGAAAATAGTGAGCTGTTATTTATTACCCACCCCTAGGACCAAACAAGGAGCTCAGCGTTTTGGTTTGTTTATGTGGATTTTGGAGAACACATATTCCGCATTTTGAAATATTGCTAGTTCCTGAAGACTTCTTGAGAGAAGGCCATGTTTGAGTGGGGAGCTGAACAAAAGCAAGCCACATCTCAATTATATACAGGGATAACTCTCTCAGTGCTTTTAAGCCCTATGATCCCCACTCAGGTATAATTTTAGAAGTGTCTGCCAGTGGACATGCAGACTGGAGACCATAGTGAAAGCCTTTGTGTGCCTCCCAGTGGCAGCCTTTGAATTTTGAACCAGAAAATTCCACATGCTGTTGCCCAGTACTCAGCATTTGAGAGACAATCACTAGCTTGCTGTTGGGCATTTGAGGCTGCCTATATGGCTAAAGGACATGAAATAACCATGAAACCTGAGATACCCATAGTGTCTTGGGTGATGTCAGAGAAACACTCTAATAAGGAAGGTAGGGTCCCGAGGAGTTCCAGAATAAAATGAAAACAGTTTCTACAGGAGCATGCTACCAGGGAAATTGAGGAGGCACCCACCTGTATGTGCAGGAAGGTAAGCTCTTTTCCCAACGACTGACTGTGGAACCACTTCAGAAGCCACCAAAACCTGTCACCACATGGACAGTGCCCAAGAACACCACTTAATTGACCAACCAAGAACTGCTCCAAGGAAAATGAATAGTATCCTGTTTGGATACTGCAAGGCTGCAACATTAAGACCTGCAGATGGAAAGACTCTGAAGAAGGTAAGAATAAATCAGCTCAACTAGCTGAACTGCATGCTCTTTTCATATCAGAGATGGAAGAATTGAACAAAGGTCAGAGCTTTCGAGTTTTTACCAACTTATGGGCAGGAGGCAATGCTGGCCATGTGGTCAGCATTGGTAAATGAGCAGTGGAAAAGTTGACTGGTAAAGGGATGCCTATAGAGGGAATAGCCCTGTGGCAATTGCTGTGGGAATTTAAGGGGTGCATTAAAGTAAGACATGTTGATGCCCATCAGAACTCTTTCCCAGGTTCAAAAGATGATTGGAACACCAAGTGGACCTTCTGTTGCTCTCCCTTGAAGTGAATATCTGTGTCCGTGCAATGAGAGGACATGGCGGTGCTGTAGCAGTGCAGAGATGAGCTGAATCTCCACATATTCCTCTTGCACCCTCTGAGTCACAAAACACCAGGAACTGTTCTGTTTGCCAACAAGAGAGGCTGCAAATGGCTATAGGGGAAAATTCTCTGGGAGAAAGGTCTCATCAATACCTGGGAAGTGTATACATTGGACAAATGCTGGTGGCTCCAGGAAGCTATAAATGGTCCCTGAGAGGAATAGACACTCCAGACTGGGCTTTGCATACCCAAATGTATGCAGATGTTCAAACTACTATTAAAGGATTGGAACGCAATATACTGGACCAATTTAGGTGACTGAGTTTCATTTCTTCTGGCCAAAGGACGCACTTTACAGCTCATAGTGTCCAACAGTGGGCCAAGAGATATCACATCAAATGGGCATACCATGCTTCATATCGTTCTCAGAGGAGTGGTTTAAGGGAGAACTGGAATGGGCAGTTGAACATTTGCTGTCTAAAACAGGAGTAGGGGGAGAAATAAAGGTGTGAGGGACTGGCTTACCCAACTTCATGAACATGTGCTCACACTCAACATGAGCGGGGCTAAGGGTCCGCAACTGGAGAGATTCCTCCAGTTTTCTGGGGGAACCGGGGGAGGGGGTGTGGGAGAATGTTGGTGTTATTATACAGTTCTCCCCCATGTCACCACAACTTTCTATTTTCCTACCTGATGCCATGCTTCCAGAGCCAGGGATCCAACTGCAGTTACTGGAAGCAGAGATGATTCCTAAGTAGGAAGCCATAACTATGCTTTTAAACCTTTATGTCAGAACTCTGTGAGGACCTGATGGGTAGGCTGTGCCTGCACCCCATCTGGGAAAGTTGGAGTTGACAGCAAATGCTATTGTCACGCCTACTGGTTGAGACAGCCCACTAGTTGTGTACATGTGTAACGCTACCCTGTATGAATAGGACTGGACTGAGGGAGAGGCACTAGCTAGACTAGTATCACTGCCAGAAATCTGGACCAATGTCCCTTCCAAAGGTGGAAAAGTTTGGGTAAAAAAGATGTATATAAAACACATATGGAGAAAAGGAGAAATAATAGCTGAGGGTAAAGAAATGATAAGCGAGGTAGGCAATAAGGGAAACCCAATATTATATTACTCACTCTAGAGAGGCTCAGAGCAAGGAAATAGTATTGTCTCTTAGCACAGTTACACCAGATGCCCAGAGTGTAAAGCTAGTGTTTGCCAAGACCACACTGCTTTTGGAACCTGACAAAGTCAAATGGCAGCCTGAAAATCTGAGTGAGATCACTCTGGAAGACATACTGGTCATATGATATGATAATGAAGTGGACCAACCATTAATGACTAAATGGAACTCTAGTAACATGACTGTATCTTTGGACTCCTATTTTTCAGGCTACAAAACTGTACCATGACCACACTGCAATATGGTATAATACCAGTGGCATTGGTAAGATTCGACTAGCTCATGTAAATAAGTCTTATGATAACACCAGTATTGGTTACCAAATGTATTGGGGGATTGTGTCAAAACCTCTTCGGGACATATCTACAGAAAAATACTGGCCTGAGGAGGAACTGGATCTAGCTAACCATCAGTTGATTTCTGTGCTAAATAGTCCAGCACAAGCTTATCATAAGCACAAACTGCACTAGATCAAGGGAGAAAAGAACAATCCAATTAGCAATCAAATTTTATTATAACAAAATAAAATGCCAAGCCAATATGCCAGTGTGCTACGCAGAAATACATATCACCACTGTTTTTGTGGATTAAGCAGAATAGGGAAAATATATGTAATTTTCAAGAACATGAAAGTGTATGTAATAGCTTTATGGAACAAATTAGTTGTTTCTTCAAATCTATCTCTAGCCCCCATTGGCTTCTCCTAATCTGTTAGGTATATTCATGTTGGTACTATTGCTATATCTGTTCTATAAATGCTGCATCAAATGTAAACGTTCTGACAGGTATGATCATTTTGCTGCACAGGATCTGTAGTCAAAGACCAGGGGGTAGCCAGTGGAATAATAATAATAATAAAAATAAATCTGGTCTTTGTCCCCAGTTCCTGCACACAGCTCCTTAAACCTTTGGAATTTTCTG
Organism: Callorhinus ursinus; assembly: GCF_003265705.2. Taxonomy (NCBI): domain Eukaryota; kingdom Metazoa; phylum Chordata; class Mammalia; order Carnivora; family Otariidae; genus Callorhinus; species Callorhinus ursinus. The sequence continues at coordinate 11,996,325 of NW_027397066.1, read as the reverse complement.
AGTGACGAGAGATTGAAGCATCTTTTGTTATTCATGATGAGCCCTTTTCAACCATACCTGAGTTTACTCTAATGAGGTTAAGTCTGGGAAGCTCCCTAGATAGACTCAGGATGAGATCTAGTTGTCAGAGCAAACAGCCAGGGGTATGATTTGAGGGTTGCAACCTTCAGCCCCATCCCCCCCCCCACCTCTGGGGAGGGGTAGGGAGCCAGAGATTGAGTTCAGTTACTAATGGCCAATGATATAATCAGTCATGCTTATGTAATGAAACCTCTTTAAAGACCTCTAAGCAATGGGTTCGGAAAGCTTACAAATTGGCAAATACATCCATGTGCCAGCAGGGTGATGTACCCCAACTCCGAGGAACAGAAGCTCCCGTGCACAGGTGTCTCTGGACCTTGCCCTGTATACTGCTTCATGTGGCTGTTCATTTGCATCCTTTATAACAAAATGTAACAGCAAGCAGAGCATTTTCCTGAGTTCTGTGAATCATAGAAGCAAATTATGGAACCAGGGGTGGGGGGGACGGGGAATTGGGGGCTGGGGACCCTTGGCTTTGTAGCCAAACTTTGACAGAAGTGGGAGAAGCTTGGGGACCTGATACTTATTACTGGCATCTGAAGTGAGGGTGGGCAGTCCTATGGGAATGAGTCCTGGTGAGTCTGTTAACCCCAGGCAGTTAGTGTCAGAACCAAACTGAATTGTCCAACACCCCATCAAAGTTGTTTACACATAAAAATCATTAGACACAGAGAGTGCCCAGCCACCAGACCCCGGAGGCTACGATGAGAAACCTAAGTACTCTTTTATCATTTGTAATTTTTGGAATACCAACTCTATATCCAGCTTTTTACATTTATTAATTCCCTTATTTTCAATATTCGCAATGACCCTTTGAGATCAGTATTATGCACATTTTACAACTGCATGGGTAACTTACATGTGGTCACACATTTGGGGATAGGAGAAGTACAATTTGAATTCAGGACTGTGTGACAATGTCTGCCTGGCAAAGGCAGCAGCAGAATTGAGAGTGGAGGTCGGCCCTGCTGCACGTGGATTCTCTCTCTCCCTCTCCCTCTTCCCTTACCCCTATCTCTCCCCCTCTCTAAAAGAAAAAAAAAATCTCTCAGTAAAATCAACATTGTACAGCAATACTAGTTTTTTGTTAATGTAAAAACTGCTAAGTCATGCTTCAAAGTTGCTGAATGGCAAAAACAAATTATGTCATGACCCTCCTTGACAACATGACTCAACTATTCCGGGGAATTCTTGCCCAGGGAGATAAAAAGTTGCAAATGACTTTATTATTCCTGTTAGGAGCTTTCTGAAATCAAATCAATTTAAGTGAACATCAGACTGCTCAGTATTTTAATATATAGTATCAAATGACTGTTTATACATCAAGACACTTCTAAACCTTCCCCCTGGGAACCTCTGCCTCATTGTGTCCACCAATCCTAATCAGGCTCCTGCATTGAAAGACCTGTCTTAAACCAGCCCCCCAAACCTCAAAATATCAAAATACCCTGACTTTGTCCTCTCATTCCCATACTCTGTTACACTGTCAAGGTGGCAATAGACTCAGATTGGCTGATGACCTACCAGCAACTGTTGTTCCAGCAATATTCTCATGAACAAGCTTTTAAGAATAAGGGGCGCATGGCTGGCTCAGTCAGTAGAGCATGCGACTCTTGATCTCAGGGTTGTAAGTTGGAGCCCTACATTGGGTGTAGAGGTCACTTAAAAATAAAATCTTTTGAGAGACCTAAATATGAGACAGAAATCGATCAAAATCCTAGAGGAAAACATAGGCAGCAACCTCTTCAACCTTGGGCACAGCAACTTCTGGCTAGACACGTCTCCAAAGGCAAGGAAAACAAAGGCAAAAATGAACTATTGGGACTTCATCAAGATAAAAAGCTTTTTTTTTTTTAAGATTTTATTTATTTATTTGAGAGAGAGAATGAGAGAGAAGAGGGTCAGAGGGAGAAGCAGACTCCCTGCTGAGCAGGGAGCCCGATGTGGGACTCGATCCTGGGACTCCAGGATCATGACCTGAGCCAAAGGCAGTCGCTTAACCAACTAAGCCACCCAGGCACCCAAGATAAAAAGCTTTTGCACAGCAAAGGAAACAGTCAACAAAACCAAAAGACAACCAACAGAATGGGAGAAGATATTTGCAAATGACATATCAGATAAAGGGCTAGTATCCAAAATTTATAAAGAACTTCTCAAACTCAACACCCAAAAAACAAATAATCAAGCCAAAAAATGGGCAGAAGACATGAACATACACTTCTCCAAAGAAGACATACAAATGGCTAACAGACACATGAAAAAATGTTCAGTTGATAATGAGGACATGAACAAATGGTATAAGATTAAGGGAAAAAGGGTGCGGGCATCATCCGTCAGCCTCTGGGTAAAGATTAAGAGGAGCAATCCTCCGTGGTGTCTATGGAGCAAGGACAAGAGACGAAAACATATAGAAATGGAATAAGTCCTTTGATAAGATAGGGTGCACACATTGTAAGCTGCCTTTGGAGAAAGAATAAACTTTAGATAAACCTTTGAGCAAAAGTAAAAATACAACTTTTTCGCTTTAGCACACAGTAGCAGATAGGTCACGCTTTGTCTCGCACTGTCATGCTCTGTTTAGCACCTTTGTTTTTAAATCCGAAATGGTTGCAATAAAATGTAAAAAACAAAATCACATGTTATGAAAGAATGGAAAAACAAGGAGATATTCTAATGAATAAATAAAGTCCCTCCGAGGCTGTCAGGAGGAGATGCTTACAACCTGATCCCGTGTCTGTGTCTCCTTCCTCGCCGATGCCGTCCTTTTCTTCGAGGAACCCTTTCCTGCTGGAGCTGGACTCTGGCAAGTGGCGCCCGAACAGGGACTTGAAGGTAAGCCTTCCTACAGGGACGGATAGGACTCTGCTCGTGGGTACTGCAGGCCCCTCTGTGAAGGAATACAGAGTAAGAGTGAGCAGAAACACTGAACTTCAGAGAAGCTATGGGCCATAATGAGTCGAAGGAACGATGACTCTTTGATACCATTAAGCATATGATAGAGAAAAGGGGTATCAAAATTACTCATGCTCAATTGGCTAGATTTTTAGCCTTTGTTGAGGTATGTTGCCCCTGGTTTCCGAGAGATGCTAGTCTTGATATTAGAGCATGGAACAAAATAGAAGAAATGCGGCTGTATTCTTCTAACCATGGGCCTGAGAATGTGCCCGTAGAGGCATTCTCATTGTGGGCACTGCTGAGAGAGATGTTAGACCCTTTACCCCGTTCACAAGTTTTAAATAAAAAATTAATGGAAACGCATGGTGCCAGTCCAACTGAGGAAACTCCCTTACCGCGTAAATCAGCCTCCCCGGTGCTTGCCGTGGACGAAATAGAATCAAAAGATGACAAAGATAGTAAGGTTGAAAATAGAGATGATCAACTTTCCTCCGAGGATAAGGCAGTTCTTTAGGAGGAAGCTGCTAAATACCATGAACAAGACTGGGACCTTTTGGCAAATATCACGGCCCCTGATTATGGCTCTTTAACAAATCTACATAAACCGCAAAAAACCCCACAGAATAAAACCTTTGCTCATAAAAAAACCCTTACCGCCCGTTAAGAGTACTGGTTTTAAAGGAGCAATACAAGACGCCCTGCGAGATGGGGATCTAACCTTTAAATGCTTTCCTGTTACACTTGGTGATGAATGGGATGAACCTCAGTGGGAGCCACTTCCCTATAAGGTCTTAAAAGAACTCCAAAAGGCAGTATCAGATTATGGTCTACTTCCCTATATACTGTGCAGTTAGTGGAGGCACTTGCCAGTCGGTGGATGACTCCTTATGATTGGCATCAGACTGCCAAATACTGTCTTCCCGCAGGGATATACTTGCTTTGGAAAGCTGAATATGAGGAGTTGGCTAAACAACAGATTGCTATGAATAGAAAATCAGGACGTCGCTCCATAACATTTGACATGCTGATGGGTCTAGAGGAATGGTCACAGGCCCGCAATCAGTTGAATCTATCCAAAGAGGCCTTAAGCCAGTGTTCCTAGCCTGGCTGTTAATACATGGAGACACCTGCCTGCTGGTGAGATGAGAACTACAGGCTTGAGTAACATTAAACAAAATCCAGAAGAACCTTATCAAGATTCTCTGGCAAAGCTTATTGATGCAGTTGAGAAGATCATTCCTAATGATGAAGCTGCACAGATCATAATAAAACAATTGGCTTTTGAGAATGCTAATGTGGCCTGCCAAACTTTAGTAAGACCCATTAGGAAAACTGGTACACTTAATGATTTCGTTAAAGTTTGCTCAGAAATTACACCATCCTACTTACAGGGCATAGCAATAGCAGCCGCCCTCCAAGGGCAAACAAGTACTCAGTTCCTTGCCAATATAAACAACCCAAAGCCTCCTAAACCTAATGGGCCTAATACTGCCGCCTGTTTTTCCTGCGGACAAATGGCTCATCTCGGCAGAAACTGCCCCCAAAAGTTAGGGACTATCTCTGGTAGCACAATTCCTATCACTACTGTAGTGCCTCCTCGAACCTTAATGTCTTCGCTGTAACGAGGGTTTTCATTGGAGCAAAGGAGTGCCGATCCAAATATCACAAGAATGGAAACTTGCTGCCACCTAATGGACAGAGGTCTGAGAATAATCCTCCCAAACTACAGCCTATAATTCAAAATCATTCGGGAAACTAGATACGGGCCCGACTCAGGCCCCACAAATAACCCGGAACTCCCAACAATCCATTCAATGCGGGAGGACAGTGTCCGACCTCTCAAAAGCCACCCATGGAAGTGCAGGATTGGACCTGTGTTCCATCTCCTCAGCAATATTAACCCCTGATCAATCATACTCAACAGTAACCACAGGAATTTATGGGCCACTTCCGAATGGCACTGTGGGACTTATCTTAGGGAGAAGTTCCACTTCTTTACAAGGAATAAAAGTTATACCCGGTGTTATTGATTTTGACTATACAGGGGAAATTAAAATCATGTTGCAACCACCTATTAAAACTATTCAAATCCATCCAGGCCAAAGGATACCACAGCTGCTCTTATTGCCTTTGATTTCTCTCAACAATCCTACGACAACCGACGCCCCTAGAGGTGAAGCAGGATTTGGGTCCAGTGATATGGCCACCTGGGTCCAAAAGGTAAAAACATCACGCCCCACCAAAACTCTTAAGATACAAGGGAAGCTCATTGAGGGACTATTGGATACTGGGGCAGATGTAACCTGCATTGCAGGCAAAGATTGGCCGAGTGCCTGGCCAACTAAGAGTACTCCCTCAACCTTGGTGGGCTTGGGGTCTGCTAGCAACGTAGCAAAAAGCTCCCAGATATTAATTTGGAATCATGAGGAGTCATCAAGGACTTTCCTTCCATATGTCATTCCCTCCCTACCAATGACTCTATGGGGGAGAGACATCTTATCTCAAATGGGAGTGCTACTCTTAGCCCCAGTGATAAGGTAACTGCACAGATGCTACAAATGGGCTTTGATCCTAATCAAGGCTTGGGGAAAACCCCTGAAGGTAGGACAACACCTGTAATTCCTTTTTTTTTTTTTTTTTAAGATTTTATTTATTTATTTGAGAGAGCGAGAATGAGAGAGAGAGAGCACATGAGAGGGGGGAGGGTCAGAGGGAGAAGCAGACTCCCTGATGAGCAGGGAGCCCGATGCGGGACTCGATCCCGGGACTCCAGGATCATGACCTGAGCCGAAGGCAGTCGCTTAACCAACTGAGCCACCCAGGCGCCCAACACCTATAATTCCTAATCAAAGGAAATCCCGGGAAGGTTTGGGCTGTCAATCAAATTTATCTTAGGGGCCATTGCTAAGGTTACAGACGATCCAGTAGTTTGGAAGGATGATAACCCAGTATGGGTAGAGCAATGGCCCTTAACTGAAGAAAAAATACAGGCTGTAACCGAATTAGTACAAGAACAGCTGACTAAGGGTCATATAGAACCCACAAATAGCCCCTGGAATACTCCTATTTTTGTCATTGAAAAGAAATCTGGAAAATGGAGATTATTACAAGATCTGAGGGCTATAAATATTGCCATGGAAACTATGGGAAGTCTACAACCAGGGTTGCCATCCCCTGTTGCTGTTCCCAAAGGAGATCATGTTATAGTCACAAGACTGTTTCTTTACCATTCCCTTGGCTTCCCAAGATTGCAAGAGATTTGCCTTTCGTATCCCTTCTCCAAATTTTAAACGTCCTTATCAAAGATTTCAATGGATAGTATTGCCACAGGGAATGAAGAATAGCCCCGCTTTATGTCAAATTTGTGGATCTGGCTTTATCCAGTTTCAGAGAAATGTATCCTCAGGTGTATTGCATTCATTATATGGATGATATATTAATAAGTCACTCTCAATATTCCCTGCTTGAAAAAGCCTTGAATACTTTAACTATGTCCTTACAAAATTTTGGACTCATTATCGCACCAGAAAAAATCCCAGTAAATTAGCATCATTAATACCTCATCCATATCTCTTCAACATCTACAATGACGAACCGATTCCCTATGTACTTAAATGATTTTCAGAAGTTGCTGGGAGACATTAATTGGGTGAGACCCTACTTAAAACTAACTACCCATGATCTCCAGCCACTGTTTAATGTTCTGCGTGGAGATTCAAACCCTAACTCTATCAGGCAATTAACCCCTGAGGCTATGGAAACTCTTCTAAGGTAGAAATGGCTATTAAAAATCAACAGTTGCAACGGTTAGACTATGCTAAAGTCTGGGAATTTATAATTTTACCTACTGCTCGTACTCCAACTGGAGTGTTATGGCAGGAAGGACCTTTGGAGTGGATTCATCTCCCGGTAACCACAAACAAAGTTGTCTGTGCTTATACCACCTTGGTAGCTCTCTTAAGCATTAAGGGAAGAACTAGGAATATTGAGCTGTTTGGAAAAGAGTTTTATTCATTAACCCTGCCATATAAAAAGGAACAACTCGATCACCTACTCCAGTTGGATGATGACTGGCAAATTGCTATTCAGTCTTTGCCGGGACTTTTAAATATCATCTACCTTCCAACCCCTTGCTGCAGTTCATATAAAAGAGCACTCATTCATCTTTCCCAAAATAGTCAGCTCCTCTCCCTTTTTTTTTTTTAAAATATTTTATTTATTTATTCATGAGGGAGGGAGAGAGAGAGAGAAGCAGAGGGAGAAGCAGGCTCCCAAGGAGCAGGGAGCCTGATGTGGGACTCGATCCCAGGACCCTGGGATCATGACCCGAGCCGAAGGTAGACGCCCAACCATCTGAGCCACCCAGGCGCCCCAGCTCCTCTCCCTTATCTCACCCAGCCACTCTTGTGTTTACAGACGGTTCCTCAACCGGAAAGGCTACACATACATCATCAATGACCATAAAACAGTTAAAACCGCAGAAACCTCAGCACAAAGAACTGAACTCTTTGCTGTAATTGAAGTCTTTTAAAACTTTACATGACCGAACATTCAATCTTTTTACTGATTCTCAGTATGTGGCCAGGCTGTTTCCGGTTATTGAAACCGCCATTATAGTTCAAAATAAAACTACTATTGCCCCTCGACTACAAGAGCTACAGGAGTTAGTAAGAACAAGGATACATAAAGTTTATGTAGGTCATATTCGTGGCCATCCCAAATTGCCAGGACCTTCGGCAGTAGGAAATAGTATGGCTGATTTATTAACTAGGGAGACAGTTTTCACGATTGAGGAAGCCACTGCTAATCATGCTCTTCATCATCAAAATGCAGCTTCTTTGAGAAGGCAGTTTCACATAACAAGAGAAGCGGCTAGGGCAATAGTTCGAAAATGTTCTATATGTTCAACTACACAGCCCCCTCTGCCTATGGGAGTTAATCCTCGAGGCCTTAAGCCTAATGATCTTTGGCAAATGGATGTGACTCATGTTCTAGCTTTGGTAAGCTTAGCTATGTGCATGTCTCTGTAGATAACCTTTTCTCAATTATGGCAACAGCCCGTAGAGGGGGAAGCCTTTAAAGACGTATCTCAACATTGAATGTTTTGCTTTGCTTATGCAGGAATGCCTAAAGCTATCAAAACAGACAATGCAGCCGCATACACCACGTCTGCATTCAAAAATTTTGTGATTCATTCAAAATTTCACATAGCACAGGTATTCCCTACAACCCACAGGGATAAGCTATAGTGGAAAGAGCTCATCAAACCTTAAAGACTCAAATTTCCAAATTACAAAACTCAGAATACAAGTATAGCTCTGCACATCATGTGTTGAATCATGCGCTATTTGTCATCAACTACTTTGATTCTCATGAAATTTCTCCCGTTATGAAACATTGGGAAACTGATGTGGAAAGATCTCTTGTCAGGATCTTGGAAAGGGCATGTGGGCGAGGCTATACTTGTGTCTTTCCACAGGACGCTGACTCACCTATCTGGATCCCTGACAGACTAAGTCGGCATCATGTCTCACGGACACCCTCCACTCCCACGACCAACAGGTAGACTTTTACCCCCCTTTAAATACTCCATTTAGAGAAAGTTCTGCCCAATCTCCAGAAGCCGCTGATGCCCTGGTTCCGCCCTTAAGCCGGCTGTGCCTTGAAGAACCACAGACCAGTCCTGTCGTGTCACCTACCCCTACTACACTGCGTAACAACCCACCGACTTGGGGACAGCTGAAACAACTCTCCAATCAAGCACAGCGAGTCGTGGAGGGACAAGGTGTTACCCGAGAACATGTTTGTGGCTATGCTTGCGATCATCTCATGTCAGGTGATAACGTGTTTCTGCTCCTCAATATTGGGCTTATATTCCAAACCCCCCAATATTACATCCTACACCTTGGGGGTCGTTTTCTATTCGTGTGTTCACTAACAATTCAGATCTTTTAGGAGGGGAGTCAAATTCATTTATCCTACATAAAACAGATTTAAACATTTCCTTTCACGGAAGACTTGATAATCCTCCTATTTGTCTCAGTACTAAAACAACAAATTTACCTGCTGGTTGTCTTCCGACTTAAGGAGTCTATTAACCGATTCTCCTAATGGAAATCCGAAAACTAGGGATCTTTGGGTACTTAACTTGCAATATGTTGGGAGTTATAATTACAAGGATACTGTGGTCCATGATAATCCAGCTACCTCTATTCCTCTATGTGAGGCTTTATTAGGGGATTTAAATGGTGCTTGGAATAATGTTTATAGATTTAAAGGATTTCCTCTGTGGCACGAATGTATGTTAAAATTGAAAGGATTACAGTTTTCACCTCATAACTCCCATTTGTCCATTTTTGATTTTTCAATATCTAGTCCAGACTATGATTACAGAGCATACCTAAATAATCAAGATATTACTGGAATGATAACCTAATAACTAAGCCAGAAAAGGTGAACAGATGGTTTTCGCTAGGATGGGTTAGCCCAATATTCATTACTAAATCTCATAATGGTACTCAGATATATCCTGAATTGTATAGGTTACTGGCTGCCATGGGAATGATTTCTAAAAAGACCAAGGCATCCTGACCACATGGACGTAGTCACAGCTTGTGTGGGCCCCCCTCATGCCCTTTTAATACAGGGCCAAGGGCGGTTACATGTAAATAGAATCATACCTATTATATATCTTGCTCAAGATGCATTTTAACTAACTTCATTGACCCAACTATCGATCCTACTGTCTTTATGATTGTCCATCAGCCTCCTTAATGTGGTTCTGCCTGTGAATTTGGAAGAACAATGGTATGATGATCCTGGCATGTATGCAATTCAGCTTGTAGATAATGCTTTACGTCGACCAGAAAGATTTATTGCTGCTCTTACTCTAGGCATTACTGCTATTACAGGAATAATAAGTTCTTTTGCTATATCTACTACTGCCTTAGTACAAGAAATACATACTGCAAATCATGTAGATAAATTAACACAACATTTCCACTGCATTATATTTACAAGAACAGATAAAATTCGAAGCATGGTTAAATGTTGAGGAAACTGCATTTATATGTAGGTAACCAAATTCAAAATCTTAAAACCTGTTTGACTACTAGATGTCATGCACATTATAAGTGGATCTGTGTAACCCCCCACCTCTCTGATTCCTCACCTGTCCCTTGGGACAATGTCAAAAACCATTTATTGGGAGTATGGGACAATAATAGTGTCCCTAGAACAATAATAGTATCCCTAGATTTAGGTTCCTTACAACAAAAAATCAAATCAGTTTGGCACATGTTTCCTCTTCTGCTTCGGAGATTGCCGATTCCTTTATTCCACCTTACAACGGTATACTTCCACCACTGCCTGGTTCCCCTCCCTTATCAATCTGGGTATATCGGCACTAATTATAATTTCCCTTTTATTTCTCTTTCCAGTCTTCGTCAAATTGCTAAGTAAAGGAATAAAACAAATTCACTTGGAATTGAAGACCCTACAGTTGAAGGCCAAAAATAAAAAAGGGGGAGATGGCGCGAGCCAAGCTACTCACGCTGTTTGACAAAGTCCAAGTATGGGGGACAATCCTGAAAATCAGGAGACTCCACAGCTGGCTCCTGCTACTTCCTTTCATTTTATTTGCGGCAATCTTTATAATCATGGGATTTTTTTCTAGGGTTTCATGATAAAATGATTTAAAATTTAGTTATGCCTATGCAAGCAATCATATGAAACTGATTCCAAAAAGGCTGACGTTGGACCAAGAAGTAAAATGACCCATTGTCCTCCAATCTGTAATTCTAACGTGAGCAACGCGTGAGCAACGCGTGAGCAACGCGGAGTTCTTTGATAAGCTTCGTTTAAGGGAGCTGTTGGATCCAGGCCCAGTGAAGATTCCTATCGATGAGATCCCACAGGCACCTCAGAAGCACCAGGGTCCTAAGAAAAGGGCATCTCATTGTCATTCCCACAGTACAGGGACCTCCCTATGTTGCATACAAAATAGGAGGCGACCTCGTATGCCCCTCGAGGCAAGCCCTGGAGTAGGATTAACCTCCTTACCCCTACTCCTCCCATTCCTTATACTGGAGTTGATGAGGACATGAATAAATGGTACAAGATTAAGGGGAAAAGGGTGCGGACATCATCTGATGGCCTCTGGGAAAAGATTAAGAGGAGTAATCCTCTGTGGTATCTATGGAGCAAGGACAAGAGACGAAAACCTATAGATAGGGTGCACACATTGTAAGCTGCCTTTGGAGAAAGAATAAACTTTAGATAACCTTTATAGGTCACGCTTTGTCTCCCACGGTCACGCTGTTTTTAAATCCGATATGATTGCGATAAAATGTAAAAAACAATCACATGTTAGGAAAGAATGGAAAAACAAGGAAACATTCTAATGAATCAAGTCCCTCCGAGGCTATCGAGGGAGATGCTTACAATCTGATCCTGTGTCTCACTCGCCGATGCTGTCCTTTCCTTCGAGGAACCCTTTCCTGCGGGAGCTGGACTCCGGCAGCTTTTTTTCTGATCAGAACTTGATACAACTGATTTGGCAGTTGTCACAAAAGGGTAAATTGGATCTTTCAACTGAGATGTACAGATAAAATGATCTCAGATACCAAAGGGAAGTTGGGAGTCGGATACCACAGTCCTGAGAATTTACAAAAAAGCAGGAGACTAAGCAGTGTTGTAAACCCCGCACCGACATTGACCGATCTCTGTGGGGTGCACACCCCAGACTCCCATACCCTCTGGCTTCTGGTTAGGTTTGGCCACTAGAAGACACTGGTTGGAGATGGGAGTGTGATAGGAAGAAAGAAAGGGTGCTCAGACAAGTTTCCTGAAGCATAATCATGGTCCAGCATGGTGGGGTCAGGTGAGGGCTCCAGTCTTGGACCCACATCAGCCAGAATCAGCTGACTGTCACTCCACTCCTCTTTTCCACTCTGAGATTTTAGCAGTAGCTGCTTTCCTCAACCTATGGCTACTCTTTTTGGCAGGCAGTCCCTCTCCAACGATTATAGCTTCCCCCAGGTTCCCTATAACACTCATACCTAGGAGTGTTAATAGTTTCCCCCTGTTGCTATCTGCGGGATGTTGCCCATTACATCCCTTGTTGGTTCCATTAACCCTGCCCAGACCTTTGGAAGATGACCCCTCTTCCAACTCTTAAGTACCCTCGGAGTGTGCCGTCTGTTTTCTGCCAACAGGGTGATTTATACAGGGCATACAAGGATCAAGAGTTAAGAGATTAAAGAGAGGGTTGTGAAGAGGATTTCCTTTAAGAGAGCTAAATTGGGAATTCAGGAGGAAGGGCTTCATGAGTGCCCGGGGAAGATAATGACTTAGGTCATTAGAAGTTCTGAGCACAGGGAACAGAAGCAGGGGTTCTTTTTGAGTGTGGGCTTCACTGTATAGGGTGTTCTGATGAAGCTATTTCATTTGAGGAAATTTCTGATGTCATGGGCTAGCCAAATTTATTAGAGGAGATTCTTCAAATCTCTTCTGAATGCCAAAGCCACACTTCCGTTTTATGAAGATTGAGTGGAAAAAGAAGAGTGGGAGCAATGTCTCTGCATTCAGAATTCTACCCGACACTTCATTTTGTTATTGTATTTACCACTGCTCTCGAGTGTGACCATTGCCACCTGCCTAAGATCCTCTCTGTTTTATCTTCCTTAGAAAATAAACCTCTAATCATCACCCAGGGTGGAGACGGGTAAATTCAAGGAGGGCATATGGGGATTTCAAATACTTTTTAAGATTTTATTTATTTGAGAGAGAGAGAGAGAGAGCGTGAGAGGGGGGAGGGTCAGAGGGCAAAGCAGACTCTCTGCTGAGCAGGGAGCCTGATGCGGGACTCGATCCCGGGACTCCAGTATCATGAGCTGAGCCGAAGGCAGTCACTTAACCAACTGAGCCACCCAGGCACCCAGGGATTTCACTTACACAGACCCTAAGGAATCCTCTGGTCTGACATACCACTCTCCCTAAGCTTCCAGAGATACCCATTTTTATGAATTCCTTCTGAGGGACTGGCGGTATATAATTTGCTTGCATTGCCGCAACAAAGACCACAGACAGGGAGGCTTAAATGACAGAAATGTATTTGCTCAGAATTCACGAGGCTAAGAGGCGAAGATCAAAGTGTCAGCGAGGTTGGTTCCTTCTGAAGCCTCTCTCCTTGGCTTATAGACAGCATCTTCTCCCTGTGTCTTCACATGGTCATCCCTCCGTGCAGGTGTGTGCCCTAATCTCTTCTTATAAGGACACCAATCATATTGGATTAAGGCCCACACTAATGAAATTATTTTAACTTAATCATCTCTTTAGAGGCCCTATCTCCAAATACCTCATTCTGAGGTCATTAGGGCTTCAAAGTATGGACATGAGGGCTTCAACGTACGATTTTGTGGGGGGACATAAGCCAATTCATAACAAGCAGGATAAAATTGAATTACTTTGGCTTCCCCCTGTGCTAGCTTATATTTAGCTTTTTGGATTTGCTAACTCCACTCAATTGCAGCTGCTTTCTACCTTGCAAAATGTAGTCATCATTAACTTTTCTCTCAAAGTCTTTATCCTGAGAGATTTATGCTTTTCTTTATATGTCTCACTTGTTCCCATTTGGTGTGGTTTTGGAAATCAGAAAAAGTAAATGCTTGTATTTCATCCATCATCTCTCATCAGATGTCTCTAGCCTGCTTTAGATCTCTTAACATGGCAACATAAGAATTTTCTAAATCATTGGGAAGTCTTCCTCAAGCTTATTTTTATGGCCACATAATGAATCTTCCAACTGGAGGGTATCACGTTCTATTTATCTGTTTGATCTATGGCTGTGTTTCCGAGTGTTCGATAGAACTAACACTACAGCAAACATTTGGGTCAAGAGGGTTAACTCTTTAAGTCTTTCTTGATACATACCTCAATTCATCAATTCTAAGATACCAATCCATTGTAAGATACAGTGAAAGAAGTACACGACTTTACTTCTGGAGAGGAGGAAAGGGGAGTTGGTAAAATCAAGAAAGTGGTTTTTATGTCTCTCAAAACATTTTGACTCTATGTGTATCTATGAAATCTGATAAAAATAAAAACTGAAAGGAAAAATCAAGCCAGAAAATTATGTCTACAGGGGGTGCCTGGGTGGCTTGTTAAGCATCAGACTCTTGATTTTGGCTCAGGTCATGATCTAGGCTCATGGGATCAAGCCCCACATCTGGCTCCGTGCTCAGAGGGGAGTCTGCTTGGGATTCTCTCTCTCTCTCTTCCTCTGCCCCTCTCCACCCTATGCGCTCTCTCGCTCTCTAAAATAAAATTTTTAAAATAAAATTGATTTATTAATCAATAAAAAAGAAAATTATGTCTACAGTGTGACCTCATTATTTAAAACAAAAAAAAATTCATAGAAAAATTTTTAAGGATCCACAAGGTAAGTTTAAGAGTGAGTTTTGTTTGGGTGCCTGGGTGGCTCAGTCGGTTAAGTGACTGCCTTCGGCTCAGGTCATGATCCTGGAGTCCCAGGATAGAGTCCCACACTGGGCTCCCTGCTCAGTGGGGAGCCTGCTTCTCCCTCTGACCCTCCCCCGTCTCATGCTCTCTCTCTCAAATAAATAAAATCTTAAAAAAAAAAAAAGTGAGTTTTGTTTTGATTGTTATTTCTGGGTTTTCTAAAATTGAAGTGAATAGTTTCTAAAGAAGAAAAAGGTTTGCTTTTTATTCCTTTATTCTAAAAAGAAAAGTGAGCAAAAGGAAATGCACCAAACTGTAGTCCTTGCATGGTGAAACTGTAGATGTTATTTCTTTTTTATCCTTCTCTGAAGTTTCTAAATTACCTCTAACAGACATGTTTGGGGGCTTTAGCGCCTAAGAAAGAATACTCCACTGGAGAAATAGAGAAATCTCTTTGCCGCAAGGAGAGACCACCTGAAGGGACATCCCAGCTCCCTTTGGGATCAACTGAGTGAGGCCTTCACTGAGACTGCATAGCAGCCTCATTTTTCCTTTGCCCAAAGCTGATTCTTTTGCCCCCCTCCCAAAGTACTGATCCCAAGAACACCCCAATAAACTCCCTACTCTCAAATCTCCTTCTCAGAGTCTATACCCTGGGGAACCTGACCTAAAACACCATGTGCTTTAGCAGGTTCAAAGGACATCATCTACCAACTTGTAAGTCATGAAAGTATTTCTAAGGGCATTGTTTTTGAAACAGAAAACTCATTTTGGCTTGCAATTTTGAGGAATATGTCAATAAGCAGGTTACAAAACAGTTCACATGCTTTGATTGCAATTAAGATATATATAAATACATACATTTCATAATAACTAATACTTGACATAGTTAATGGATTAACGCTTTTTAAAAATTTTTTTAATTCCAGTATAGTTAACATACAGTGTTATATTAGATTCAGGTGCACGATAGTGATTCAACAGTTCCATACATCACCCAGTGCTCATCATGACAAGTGCACTTAACCCCCATCCCCTATTTCACTCATTCCCCCACCCACCTCCCCTCTGGTAACCATCAGTTTGTTCTCTAGAGTTAAGAGTGTGTTTCTTGATTTTCCTCTTTTATCCCTCAATGATTGTTTATTTTGTTTCTTAAATTCCACATATGAGTGAAATCATATGGTATTTGTTTTTCTCTAACTAGTACCATATGTTTTGTTTTGTTTTGTTTTTTAAGATTTTTTTATTTATTTGACAGAGACAGAGATAGCAAAAGCAGAAACACAAGCAGCGGGAGTGGGAGAGGGAGAGCAGGCTTCCCGCCGAGGAGGAAGCCTGATGTGGGACTCAATCCCAGAACCCTGGGATCATGACCTGAGCCGAAGGCAGACGCTTAATGACTGAGCCACCCAGGCGCCCTAGTACCATATTGTTTTAATTACTACAGCTTTGCAATATAACTTGAAGTCTAAAATTGTAATACCTCCAGGTTTGCTTTTCTTTTTCAAAATGCTTTGGCTATTCAAAGTCTTTTATGGTTCCATATAAATTTTAGGATTTTTTGTTCTAGTTCTGTGAAAAATGCTGTTGATATTTTGATAGGGATTGCATTAAAAGTGTAGATTGCTTTGGGTGGTATAGACATTTTAGCAATATTTTTTCTTCCAATCCATGAGCATGGAATGTCTTTTATTTAATAATTTTTAATTGTTATGTTAATCACCATACATTACATCATTAGTTTTTGATGTAGTGGTCCATGATTCATTGTTTGTGCATAACACCCAGTGCTCCACGCAGAATGTGCCCTCTTTAATACCCACCACCAGGCTAACCCATCCCCCCACCCCCCTCCCCTCTAGAACCCTCAGTTTGTTTTTCAGAGTCCATCGTCTCTAATGGTTTGTCTCCCACTCCGACTTATTCCCCTTCATTCTTCCCCCTCCTGCTATCTTTTTTTTTTCTTAACATATATTGCATTATTTGTTTCAGAAGTACAGATCCGTGATTCATCAGTCTTGTACCAATTCACAGTGCTCACCATAGCACATACCCTCCCCAATGTCTATCACCCAGCCACCCAATCCCTCCCACCCCCTACCACTCCAGCAACCCTCAGTTTGTTTCCTGAGATTAAGAATTCCTCATATCAGTGAGGTCAGATGATACATGTCTTTCTCTGATTGACTTATTTCGCTCAGCATAACACCCTCCAGTTCATCCACGTCATTGCAAATGGCAAGATCTCATCCCTTTTGATGGCTGCATAATATTCCATTGTGTATATCTACCACATCTTCTTTATCCATTCATCTGTCGATGGACATCTTGGCTCTTTCCACAGTTTGGCTATTGTGGACATTGCTGCTATAAACATTGGGGTGCACGTACCCCTTCGGGTCCCTACATTTGTATCTTTGGGGTAAATACCCAGTGGTGCAATTGCTGGAGCGTATGGTAGCTCTATTTTCAACTGTTTGAGGAACCTCCATACTGTTTTCCAGAGGGGTTGCACCAGCTTGCATTCCCACCAACAGTGTAGGAGGGTTCCCCTTTCTCCACATCCCTGCCAACATCTGTCGTTTCCTGACTTGTTAATTTTAGCCATTCGGACTGGCGTGAGATGGTATCTCATTGAGGTTTTGATTTGGATTTCTCTGATGCCAAGCGATGTTGAGCACTTTTTCATGTGTCTGTTGGCCATTTGGATGTCTTCTTTGGAAAAATGTCTGTTCATGTCTTCTGCCCATTTCTTGATTGGCTTATTTGTTCTTTGGGTGTTGAGTTTGATAAGTTCTTTATAGATTTTGGATACTAGCCCTTTATCTGATGATATGTCATTTGCGAATATTTTCTCCCATTCTGTCGGTTGTCTTTTGGTTTTGTGGACTGTTTCTTTTGCTGTGCAGAAGCTTTTTATCTTGATGAAATCCCAATAGTTCATTTTTGCCCTGGCTTCCCTTGCCTTTGGTGATGTTTCTAGGAAGAAGTTGCTGCGGCTGAGGTCAAAGAGGTTGCTGCCTGTGTTCTCCTTTAGGATTTTGATGGACTCCGGTCTCACATTTAGGGCTTTCAACCATTTGGAGTCTATTTTTGTGTGTGGTGTAAGGAAATGGTCCAGTTTCATTCTTCTGCATGTGGCTGTCCAATTTTCCCAACACCATTTGTTGAAGAGACTGTCTTTTTTCCATTGGACATTCTTTCCTGCTTTGTCAAAGATAAGTTGACCATAGAGTTGAGGGTCCATTTCTGGGCTCTCGATTCTGTTCCATTGATCTATGTGTCTGTTTTTGTGCCAGTACCATACTGTCTTGATGATGACAGCTTTGTAATAGAGATGGAAGTCCGGAATTGTGATGCCGCCAGCTTTGCTTTTCTTTTTCAACATTCCTCTGGCTATTCGGGGTCTCTTCAATATTCCTCTGGCTATTCTGCTCTTCTGGTTCCATACAAATTTTAGGATTATTTGTTCCATTTCTTTGAAAAAGGTGGATGGTATTTTGATGGGGATTGCTCATTTATAGTTTTCTGAGTACAGATCCTTTGCCTCTTTCGTTAAATTTATTCCTAGATATCTTACGGTTTTGGGTGCAATTGTGAATGGGATCGACTCCTTGATTTGTCTCTCTTCTATCTTGTTGTTGGTGTATAGGAATGCCACTGATTTCTGTGCATTGATTTTATAGCCTGCTACTTGACTGAATTCCTGTATGAGTTCTAGCAGTTTTGGGGTGGTCTTTTGGGTTTTCCACATACAGTATCATATCATCTGCAAAAAGTGAGAGTTTGACTTCCTCTTTGCCGATTTGGATGCCTTTGATTTCTTTTTGTTGTCTGATGAGCATGGAATGTCTTTACATTTCTTTGTGTCACAAT
This sequence comes from Callorhinus ursinus, assembly GCF_003265705.2. Classification (NCBI taxonomy): domain Eukaryota; kingdom Metazoa; phylum Chordata; class Mammalia; order Carnivora; family Otariidae; genus Callorhinus; species Callorhinus ursinus. Next base: position 11,978,010 of record NW_027397066.1, on the reverse strand, counting down.
AGACTAATACTTTTTGAGTACCTACTTTTAGCCAGGCATTAATTTGGCATTATACCAAAAATATGAAAATTATCTCTGGATGATGGAATTAGAAGTGGTTTTTATTGTCTTCTTCCTCCTTGTAGAATATTTCCCAAATTTTGTTTTTTAATTACATACAATGTTACAAAAATTACTTTATAAACCAGTATTTTACAAATAAATTTTTATGATAGCAAGTATTTCAATAAACATTTGCTATAATCTTTATATTACATGTAACCCCAAATTCTCCTCTCTACCCTCCAAAAAGCCCAAGACCTGTAAAAATAAGATGTGTCAGCCCAACAGAAGTTGAAGAGCAAGTTTTGAATATCAAGATTTGAGATAGGGAGGGCTGTTATTAATTCTCTAATCCAGAAATAAATAACCTGAGTGTTTTCTGAATCATTTGCATTTTGAAGCTGAAAGGAAAAGGGAACTCTTAGGTATTTCCCATTGACCTCAGATGGATTATATAACAAAAGGACCATAAAGTTTTCCCAGCATGGAGTCTTTTAACAAAGACACCATAGACATCAAGGAAGGCAAAGCCTGCACTTGAGAGTTTAGGACCAAAATCTAAATGCTCTGATATTTTTTTATCAGTCCAATCTGGAATCTGTCATCCAAAGATTATATCCATTAATTTTTCTCTGTTACATGTCTATTTAGAATATATTCTTAACTGACTACAATTGGTCTTCAATTCAGAGAGAAAATTAAATACATTGCCACTCTAAAGCTAAAAGGACAAAACATAGGCAGAATATTTTAGAATATTATTCCTTCTTCCAAAATATATTTGTTTTGCGTCTTCCCCCCTTGGCTCAAATAAATATATTTTATTGCATCTCTCTGGCAAAAACTTTTTACTGAATTCAAACAAGGGTACCTGAAGGTTAATTGAAATGTGAACATTTTTGTGTAATCTTTTCCCATTGTTAATGAATTTCTGCCAAGCCAAGATAGGGTGAGATGTAAAGGTAAGTTGACATCTTCCAAATTGTAAGTCTGGCCATTATGGTGATTCCACGCCAAGTCACATCCAGGGTGGCACTGTCTGATCTAATTGAACATGGTGTAACTAAGTGAGAAGCCAGGAGAGTTGATCCCTCTAAGCAGTGTTCCAGACTTACTCTGGGCTGGAACAAACAAAACTATAGCAAGGACTTCCGAGAATTAGTCATGTTCATCATTTTCAAGGAAATCATAGAGTATTCATTAAAGAATGGCTTATGTTAGGCTGCCCTCATTAGGAAGGGTGGAAGTCATTGCTGTGAATCACTGGAAGCTAGTTGGGTATCAGATGGCATATGGTGGGGGAGGGGAGGCAGTGAGTACTTTGGTCCCTCTGATTGTGAACACAAGGAGTGGTCATCTTCCTTGAATCTAAAGGGGCAACTATATGGTTCCCTCCTTCGCAGGGTCTACTAGATCCCCAGTCTGCTTTACAAGCTATTGCTAGACTGATCTCCCCAAAACAGCATTCCTTTCCACACATGTTTGCTGGTGGCCATTTATTGACTCGATGATTTAATGATCATAGAATTTTGGAGCAAGAATGATCTTAGCAATCACCTTGTCCAGCTCTCTTAATTATATACATGAGAAAATTGAAGCCCAGAGAAGTGAAGTGATTTGCCCAAGGCCACACAGCAAGTTATTTCCATGCTAACTCAATCCTGAAGGCAATCTCCCATTATCTGCCTCCAAGCAGAGATGCCCAAACCATCAGATACACTCTCCTTACGGGTTGAAAACATTCCTACCGCTGAAGAGATAGTATGTGGAAAAGTGAGGGAAGTCGGAGACCCAGAAGAGTCCTGAAGTCTCCACTGTCAGGGCTAGGAACCAGTTATAGAGAATTGGCCTTTTCCAAGGAGGGCTAACTTGGCTGATGTCCAAATGGAATGTGTTTCCAGTGAACAGCTAGTGACACAACGACTGCCTGAGTAGCAGGGAGGAAGGCTGCCCTGCTCGTCTTCCCTTCAAGCTTTGAAGAAGGCCCTAAGTCCTTATCCACTTGAGGATGGGCCACTCATCTTGAGATGTGAATAATTTAGGGACTAGACTGCCCTGGTCTCCAACATTTCAAGGGCTAGTGAGGCTTCAAGGGAGATGCAGCAGTGAGATGAGATGAAGCAACCAGAGAGGAAAAGAAAGCAAGGGTCTGCCTGTCCCCCTTCCCCGGGAGCCCAAGATACGTTAGTTCAGTCACCCATTGATCACCCACAGAGTTGGGCTGTATGCCAAAGACAGAAATCAGTGGTGACCATGCCAATGAAACAAGTAGTGCTCTGTGCTCAGTGCTCCCCTGAGTACCTTCACTTCATCAACTTCTGTGATCCTCACAGTGGCTCCATGGCATGTGCTATGATTCGCACTATTTCACAGTCAAAGATACTGAGCCATGGAGAGATCGTATTCCACAGCCAGTGGGAGGGGTGGTTGGACTTTAGAGTCAGATCATCGAAATCAAGAGCTGACATTTTTAGCTCCTTCCCCTGCCCTTAAGGAGATAACCACGTGGGGGCGCCTGGGTGGCTCCGTTGGTTAAGCGACTGCCTTCAGCTCAGGTCAGGATCCTGGAGTCCCAGGATCAAGTCCCGCATCGGGCTCCCTGCTTGGCGAGGAGCCTGCTTCTCCCTCTAACCCTCCCCCCTCTCAAGCACTCTCTCTCTCTCTCATTCTCGCTCTCTCAGATAAATAAATAAATCTTTTTTTAAAAAAAGGAGATAACCATGTAGTGAAGGGTGCAGACATGGGAATAAGTAATTTCCATTTACTCCTTCACCCATGCAGACATTAAGTGAGCGTTTGGGCTCCAAAGATACAAAATCCAGAGAGGCCTGGACCCCAGAGTCAGAGAAACAGGGGACCAGGTCTCCTTTCTTGGTTTCCTACAGGTCTCCATTTACAGCACTGTGTTTGTCTGCCTTACTGCTTAACTAGACCCACAGCGACTTGATGCCAAGAATGTGTCTCATGCACCTCTGTATCCACAGCCTCCAAGGACCATGCCTGGCATGCAGGAAATGCTCAGCAAATATTTGTTGGATGGAATGTAAACAGGGCTTGGAAAAGGCCCAGGTGTAGGAAAACGATTCCCTGATTCATTAAGCTACTGTCTTGTCTGATCCAAGGAAGAAGAATCTATGATATAGTCCATGTAGAGACAACTTGGCTGACCATATCCACTTGTGGAGGTCTCCCTGGATGTCCATATTGGAGTTCTGGGTTCTGCAGTTAGCTCTCTTGATTCTGGTATCTATCACAAACTTGGACCTTACCAAATCAAATGCTATCAAATAGTAGCATCAATATCTAGGATCATGATAGAACTGGGTGAAGAAATGAATTTTGGAGTCAGACAGACCTGAGTTTGAATACCAGCTCTGCTCCTCATTGTTTTTTCTAGAAGCCATTTAATTTCTTATACCTTCAATTTCCTCTTCTGTAAAATGGGAACAGTAGTTTACGTAGTTGGATCATTGTGAGGATTAAGAGGTATGATAGTTAATTTTATGTGTCAACCTAGTTGGGCCACACTACCCAGATACTGTGGTCAAATATTGGTCAAATATTACTCTGGATGTTTCTGAGAGTATGTTTTTTGTAGATGAAATTAGCATTTAAATCAGTGGACTTTGGGTAAAGGAGATTGTCCTTAGTGTGGGTGGGCCTCATCCAATCAGTTGAAGGCCTGAATAAAACAAAGACTGATCTCCCCTGAACAAGAAGGAATTCTGCCAGCAGACAACCTTCAATCTTGAACTGCACCATTACTGCTCCTGGGTCTCTAGCCTGCTAACCCATTGTGTAGACTTTAAACTTACCAGCCTCCACAATTGCATAAGCCAATTACTTAAAATAAACATCTCTCTGGGGGCGCTGTGTTGGCTCAATTGGTAGAGCATGCAACTTTTGATCTCAGGTTCGTGAGTTTGAGCCCCGTGGTGGGTGTAGAGCCTCTCTCTGTATGTGTGTGTGTGTGTGTGTGTATGTGTGTATATACACACACATATAACATTGATTCTGTTTCTCTGGAGAATCCCAACTAATACAAATGGCATAATTCATGAAAAGTCCCTGACATACAGCATGCTCTCAATGGATATTAGTTTTATTTCCCTTTCCCAGAGACCTTCAACTTCTTCATTCCACAGGTAAGCAGATGGCTGTCCAAAGAGGTACCAAGACTCATCCCCTCTCCCAATGTAACCTTGAAGAGTTTGAGAGATGAATGAGATAATCAGCTTTGAGCATCACAATTTAAGACACAAAACATCTGCTCCATGCCTGAAGGGATCATTCATTTTCAACAAAGTATCCTTGAAAGGACTTCAGAGTTCATCTGGTCCAAAAATTACAAGGTGTTGGCCTAAGGACCACATACCTGTCTAACTGGTTTTGTTTTTTGGGTTTTTTGTTTTGTTTTGTTTGCTTATTTTTTTTTACTCATGCAATCTTTTTATTATTTTTTTTAATTTAAGATTTGAAAGGTGTTACATAAAAGTCTGGATTCCTGGCTTCTCTTGATGAGTGGGGGAGATCTGGTGATCTCAGGTGTGTACACCTTAGCTGAGAGGTCACTGACACCATAGATAGGACACAGGTCCTTGGGTCATTTTACTCACTTGTGCCAATCCCTTTAGACATTTGAGTCTGTGATTCCTTGTGTCCTCCAGCTCCTGCAGAAAAGAGGAAGCATAGACTCAGGGAAGTCTAATGTACTTGCACAAGGTCATGTGCCAGATTGGCAAAGCCAGGTCTAAAACCCCACATTCTTGCCTCTCAGGCCCCTTAAAATATGCTGCATTCCAACTGAGCACAAATGTTTTTATTGACAAATTAGGAGATTCCTAAGGGTCTTTTGTTACCCTGTAAGGCTTATTATTTTAGCAGTAAGATCAAGCTTAGTGTCACAAATTAATGCAGTGTTTTAAGATGGGGCTAAAATACGAATTGTCTTACTTGTGCCTGTGATTATAAGCACAGTTCTGGGGTTAGACCAAACTTGGCTTTGCCGTTACCTTGGGCAAGTTTCTCACGTTTCTAGTAAGAGTTATACGTATTACACAGTGTCAGTGGTGAGGATTAAATGAAATATTTCACATAAAGTGCTCAGTAAGGTGTCCGGAATATACTAAGCATTCCACAAATGTTGTTGAATTAAGAACTCAGAGGAATTAAAATAAATATGGCAAAATTAGGAATGTAGCTAAATGATTTTGCATCTGCAAATATGTAGGAGTTCCCAGTGACCCCCCCCCCCCGCCCAAATTCAAATCCAACACCCCGGTGTTTTCCTCAGCTTCTCGACCCTTTTACACATGTGTTCATGGGCTCATTTGGTCTAACCTGCAAAACATGAAGTAGGTCCATACAAACCTATTGATTAAAATTCAAGATTTATTTGTGGCTATTTTTGCCCTCAGAATATACTTCACTAATAATAATATACAGTCAAGGCATTATGTTTGTTCAAAAAAGAAAAGTCTTGAATTAATTCCCATTGTCTGGGTGGTTGAGTTATCAAGGTGATATACAGTTGGGTTAATTTGGGGCTGTTCGTATCGATTTTAGGATCTGTTTTATTTCATCGTTTGTGGTTTCATTTTGGTTTTTAGTGTGTTATACTTAAGTTTCAATCAATAAGTTGAACTATGTTATTGTACAGCTCTGTGTTACTGGAATTAGAGCAATGAAAAGGACAGATGCCTTCTAAAAGCTTAGCCAGGGCACAGGAGCAAACATGTAAAGAGACCATTATTGTAAGCAGTGTCTAGGATGTGTGCACGGAGAGCTGAGGCGGGTCTTAGGACCGTGAGCCAAAGACGGTGGGGCTTAAGAAAGCTTGCCGAATGAATGAATGGATGAATGGATGAATGGATGAATGAATGAATGAATGAATTTGTGATTCTATTTGTCCTGTCGAGACTGTGAATTCTTTAAGGTAAAGACTGGACCTAATTCATCTCTGTATCCCAGGTTTGCCCAGAGCTGGGCCCCGTCTGTGTTCTTGGAGCGGAAAGCAGCTATCCAAGGGTCCCGCATGCAGCACTAGGCCCAAATTAATTCCAAGAGTGGCGAATTTTTCGGTTGCTGGAGTACCTGCCCTTTTCCTGCTCTTTTCCAAACTCATCACCAGGAGCCACTCCCCTCTATTCTGCGCTTTCCTCCCGTCTATGGAGAAACAGCGTCCCTGCGTCCTCCCCAGGGGCCCACCCTCCCTCAGGACAAGGTCTGCCTAACCCCCTCTGGCCTCTTTGACTCCTTCTTATGCAGAATCTGTGCCTCAGGCACGGAGTGACCGGTCAATGAGGGCAAAGCCCAATGACCTTGCACCAAAGACTCCGTGACCCATCTACTCTTCAAGGTCTGAGATAATCATTCTCCTCTTCAGTTCCAAACGTATCCCCACTGCTTTTTATTGTACTTCTCACAAATTGCAGCTCACTAATGGCAGTTTACATATAAGGAAAACTTACTGGACACTAAGGACTTTGTTTCATCTTGTCTAACTTTCACAGCCCTTTGATGGAGGTATATTAGGCTGTAAGTGTTTCGTAGGTGAAAAAGCTGAAGCCCAGAGAATGTGTAACCGGCCCAAAGCCACAGCCAGCAAATAGCAAAGGTCGCATGTGGCCGCTGCCTCCACTCTCCTCCCCCACCCCTGCAACTTGGTGCTGCCCAGCACCATACTCCCCAGCTGAGCGTCTGCGCTGCCCATCCTCCTGATCTCTCGGCAGGTCTTGGCGCTGCCCCTCCGCTTCTCCTTGTGGAAATATCTCCACACTGATTGGCACAGCACTGCACCCTGCCATCCAGCTCCTCCCTCCCTGCCTGTCCCTCTCCTGCCCTTCTTCCTCCCACTTCCTGGGACTCGGCAGTCCCGCCAGGCTCTGTTTCCGACTGTGCTCTCTGCACTCTGGTCTCTGATGACTTCACGGATGCTTGCTTCTGTAAAGCTCCTCCCCCAGCTCTGGTCCTGAGTGGGCCTCTCCAAATGCATGTTTTTCATCTCGTCCACACCCATCACACCCAAAGCCAGTCTCCTCCTTCTCTCCTCCCAAGGGTAGCTCTCTTCACTCTGCTACCCCTGTGCCCATGGCCGGCTGGTAACCCCTTCTGCCCTCACTGCCTCGCGCTTGTATCTCATGGCGGCACCTTTGTGGGTCCCCTCCCTGCCCTGCTGGTGTCCTTGCCAGTTGACAGCACAACCCACACGACCTTGCAGAATGCTCGACCGAAAACATTCCCTTGATCATTGATTGAGTCAGTAGTGATTTACGGAGAACTGCCGTGCCAGGCACTGTACTAGACTTTGGAGATTACGTGACTTGTCTGTATTAAATCATCCGTGATTCTCTTCCTGAACGTTAAGTGAAAGAAAACACGAGTGAAAGACAATGCCAGGTCACCAGCTGGAGGGACCTTAAAGGCCATCTACCTCGTCTACTGATAAGGAAGCTGGAACCTATTCACCATTTCATCTGAGAATACCTATTGAGTACTCCCCTCCAGGCCAAGTACTCCCTAGGCATTGGGGTTTAGCAGCCAACAAGACAGACAGCCCCTGCCCTCAGGGACCTTGCACACTATTCATTATGTATTGTACTTATGGTAAGTTTATTAATTGATTCAACAAACACTTACTGAGCACCTATGATGTACTAGCCCTTTCTGAGGAATACAGCAATGAATAAAACTGACAGAAGTCCCTGCCCTCTTAGAGCTTACGTTCTAGTGAAGGGAGACAGAAAAGAAATAAGTATATAGGTAAATACTCTGTCATATGGTGCTGAGTGCAATGGGAGGCAGCCCGGGCCATGTACAGCCTCCCTCCGCCCTACACAAGCTCTGGAACTTTGGTCAAGCTACATACCTTTTCTGTACCTCGATTCCCTCATCTATAAAATGAAAATTAATAAGGCCCACATCACAGGGAATGTTGTGAGAAGTAAGCAAGATATTTTGGAAGTGCTTAGGACAGTCTCCAGCACATAGGAAGCACCAGGACTTTTTACGTAAATGTGCAGAGAAGGGGCAGAGGCTTTGAGAGGCCTGGACGAGTACAGTGTATAGAGGGTGGTCAAGGAAGACTGCACAGAAAGAGAGACATTTCAGCCAAGACAGGAGGAGGGAAGAGAACTTGCCATGCCAACACCTAGCGAGTGTTCCAGGCAGAGGGAGGAGCCAGCACAGGACCCCAGCAGCAAGAAGGCCAGTGTGGCGGGAGCAGATGAACCAAGGAGAGCGAGAAGATGAAGGCAGACAGGCATGGAATTGGGGAGCCGGAAAACCCCGAGGGACTTAGAGTCCATTTTGGCTTTTGCTCTAGTGCACCAAGGAGTGTTTGAAGAGCGTTCGCCTAGGGAGGGACATGATCTGTTTTGTGTTTCAGAAACACCGTTCTGGTTGCTCTGGGGAGAGACTAACTGCAAGGGGGCAGAATCGGGACACTAGTCAAAGAGGATTTTGCAAGAACCCGAGGAAATTAGGGGCTGTATCAGGATGATGAGATCTGGTCAGTTTCCAGATCTCTTTTGGAGGTCGAGCTAATGAGATGTTCTGTAGGCTTGGATGTGGGTTTGAGAGAAGAGTCTGGGAGATGTAATAAAGGAGAAGTACTGGGCACAGTGAAAGCACAAAGGAGTTCTGGGAGAGGACTAGAGAAAGCAGACAGTGACGGAGACCCCGGAGCAGAAATTAGTAAGGAAGAGCCTTGAAATGTCGAGTCTGAGATGACCATTCCATTTAAACACCAGCCCCCTCAAGTCAGAGTTATTGTTCTAATGCTTAATCCCTTGAATTCCCAGAGCATATGGAACAAGAGCAAGAGCAAGTATGTGGATGCCCTACGATCCATACACAGCGCACTTGTTAAGTCCACTCTGAGCACGTAGGAAATGAGCTATTATACCAACATGATTGTCTCCTCTGCTGGCCATTCCTGTATTTCAGTTTACATGCTGGCTGCTGGGTATTCTTTTTTTTTTTTTGAGTTAAATTGCATAAAAATGATCTTTTTTTAATTATGTTATGGTAATGACCATACATTACATCATTAGTTTTTTAAAATTTTTTATTGTTATGTTAATCACCATACATTACATCATTAGTTTTTGATGTAGTGTTCCATGATTCATTGTTTGCGTTTAACACCCAGTGCTGGGTTGGACGGAAAGATGGCAGAGGAGTAGGGGACCCTATTTCAACTGGTCCCCGGAATTGAGCTGGATATCTACGAGACCACTCTGAGCACCCGTGAAACCAGCCTGAGATGTAAGAAGATCTGGATCTCTACAAACAGAATATCACAGGCAGTTGGTTTCGATACGAAGCTGGGAGCCATGATTCCGCCGGCAGATATCGGAGAATAAACGGCAGCGGGAGGGAGCCTGGCCGTGGGGATCCTACACCGCCCGTGAGCCACAGCCTCGCGCGCTGGGGACGGGGCACAGACTCGCAGACCAGTAGCAGCGGGGAAAGGACTTTAGGGCAGCCCCGGGGGCGGAAACCCGGAGCGGTGGGGTCGGTGGGGGGGGGGGGGGTGCAGCTGGTGGTTTTAGAAGCACAAAGGGCAGAGACGTGCCCCGACCTGGAGGCAGGACTGGGGGCGCTGCGGAGGCGCACACAACCCAGGCCGCTGCAGTTTATAGCAGCCCTGACAGAAACGGAGAAAGTATGGCCTGGAGCACTCACTGAAGAACAGACTGCGGTCTCTCTGTTCTGAGGCTGAGGGTTGGAAACGGTCTCTTCTGCTCTGACTCGTGGAAGAGACACGGAAAGCCGCCAGAGAACAAAGGCCCCCAAAACTGATTCCCGCTCAGCCCATCCCCCACCACAGGGGTCAGGGCAACTCCGCCCAACAGGGTTGACTGAGTAACAGTGCCGCAGGCGCCTCCCACAGAAGACAGGCTGGGAAAACAAGAGGCCAGCAACCCTAAGGTCCCAAGAAAACGGGTGCATCTTGCTTGGGTTCTGGTCAATAGTTTGGACTCTATACATTCCCTCAAACACCCATCAACAGAATGACTAGGAGGAGGAGCCCCCAAAATAGAAAAGACTCAGAGATTATGACTTATGCTGCAGATTTACAAATGGATGCAGAGATAACCAAGATGTCAGAGATGGAATTCAGGCTAGCAATTGTGAAGACAATAGTTAGAATGGAGAAATCAATTAATGGCAACATAAAGTCTCTAGGGGCAGAAATGAAAGCTGAATTGGCAGAACTTAAAAATGCTATCAATGAGATCCAATCCAATCTAGATAATCTAACAGCTAGGGTAACTGAGGCAAAAGAACGAGTAAGCGACCTGGAAGACAACATAATAGATAAAAAGGGAAAAGAGGAGGCCAGGGAAAAACAACTCAGAATCCATGAAAATAGAATCAGAGAAATAAGTGACACCATGAAGCATCCCAATGTCAGAATAATTGGAATCCCGGAGGGAGTAGAGAGAGAGAGAGGACTAGAAGATGTATTTGAGCAAATCATAGCTGAGAACTTCCCTAATCTGGGGAATGAAACAAACATTCGCATCCTAGAGGCAGAGAGGACCCCTCCCAAGATCAAGGAAAACAGGGAACACCCCGGCATGTAATAGTAAAACTTGCAAATCTTAGAACCAAGGAAACCATCTTAAGGGCAGTTAGGGGGAAGAGATTCCTTACGTACAGAGGGAGGAACATCAGAATAACGTCAGACCTATCCACAGAGACCTGGCAAGCCAGAAAGGCCTGGCAAGACATATTCGGGGTACTAAATAGAAGAACATGTAGCCAAGAATACTTTATCCGGCAAGGCTTTCATTTAGAATGGATGGAGAGATGCAGAGCTTCCACGACCAGCAGAAACTGAAAGAATATGTGACCACTAAGCCGGCCCTGCAAGAAATATTAAGGGGGGTTCTATAAAAGAAGAAAGACCCCAAGAGTGATATACAACAGAAATTTACAGGGACAATCTATAAACAAAGTCTTCAGAGGCAACATGATGACAATTAATTCATATCTTTTAATAATCACTCTCAACGTGAATGGCCTAAATGCTCCCATAAAACGGCACAGGGTTGCAGATTGGATAAAAAGACAGGACCCATCCATATGCTGCCTACAAGAGACTCATTTTGAACTTAAAGATACATCCAGACTGAAAGTGAAAGGATGGAGATCCATCTTCCATGCCAGTGGACCTCAAAAGAAAGCTGGGGTAGCAATTCTTATATCAGACAAATTAGATTTTAAACTAAAGTCTTTAATTAGAGACACAGAAGGACACTATATCATTCTTAAAGGGTCTATCCAACAAGAAGATCTAACAATTGTAAATATCTCTGCCCCCAACATGGGAGCAGCCATCTACATAAGCCAACTGTTAACCAAAATAAAGAGTCATATTGATAACAATACGTTAATTGTAGGAGACCTCAATACTCCACTCTCAGCAATGGACAGATCATCTAAGCAGAAAATCAACAAGGAAACAAGAGCTTTGAATGATACACTGGACCAGATGGACCTCATAGATATTTACAGAACATTCCACCCTAAAACAACAGAATACTCATTCTTCTCGAGTGCACATGGAACTTTCTCCAGAATAGACCACATACTGGGTCACAAATCAGGTCTCAACTGACACCAAAAGATTGAGATTATTCCCTGCATATTCTCAGACCACAGTGCTTTAAAACTGGAACTCAATCACAAGAAAAAAATTGGCAGAAATTCAAACACTTGGAAGCTGAAGACCACTCTGCTGAAGAATGTTTGGGACAACCAGGAAATCAAAGAAGAACTTAAACAATTCATGGAAATCAATGAGAATGAAAACACATCGGTCCAAAACCTATGGGATATTGCAAAGGCGGTCCTAAGGGGGAAATACATAGCCATCCAAGCCTCACTCAAAAAAATAGAAAAATCCCGAATTCACCAGCTAACTCTACACCTTAAAGAACTAGAGAAAAAGCAACAAACGATGCCTAAGCCACGCATTAGAAGAGAAATAATTAAAATCAAAACAGAGATCAATGAATTAGAAACCGGAAACACAGTAGATCAGATCAACGAAACTAAAAGTTGGTTCTTTGAAAGAATTAATAAGATCGATAAACCACTGGCCAGACTTATCCAAAAGAAAAGAGAAAGGACCCAAATTAATAAAATTATGAATGAAAGGGGAGAGATCATGACTAACACCATGGAAATAGAAACAATTATTAGAAATTATTATCAACAACTATATGCCAATAAACTGAGCAATCTGGATGAAATGGAAGCCTATAAGCTGCCAAGACTGAAACAGGAAGAAATTGACAACCTGAATAGGCCAATAACCAGTAACGAGATTGAAGGAGTGATCAAAAACCTCCCAAAAAACAAGAGTCCAGGGCCTGATGGATTCCCTGGGGAATTCTACCAAACATTCAAAGAAGAAATAATACCTATTCTACTGAAGCTGTGTCAAAAAATAGAAACAGAAGGAAAACTTCCAAACTCATTCTATGAGGCCAGCATTACCTTGATCCCCAAACCAGGCAAAGACCCCATCAAAAAGGAGAATTTCAGACCGATATCCCTGATGAATATGGATTCCAAAATCCTCAACAAAATCCTGGCTAATAGGATCCAACAATACATTAAAAGGATCATCCACCACGACCAAGTGGGATTTATCCCCGGGATGCAAGAGTGGTTCAACATTCCCAAATCAATCAATGTGATAGAACACATTAATAAGAGGAGAGAGAAGAACCATATGGTCCTCTCAATTGATGCAGAAAAAGCATTTGACAAAATACAACGTCCTTTCCCGATTAAAACTCTTCAGAGTATAGGGATAGAGGGAACATTCCTCAAGTTCATAAAATCCATCTATGAAAAACCCACAGCGAATATCATCCTCAATGGGGAAAAGCTGAGAGCCTTTCCCTTAAGATCAGGAATATGTCAAGGATGCACACTCTCGCCACTATTGTTCAACATAGTACTAGAAGTCCTAGCAAAAGCAATCAAACAACCAAAAGAAATAAAAGGTATTCAAATTGGCAAAGAAGAAGTCAAACTCTCTCTTTTCAGAGATGACATGATACTTTATGTGGAAAATCCAAAAGACTCCACCCCTAAATTACTAGAACTCATACAGCAATTCGGTAATGTGGCCGGATACAAAATCAATGCACAGAAATCAGTTGCTTTCTTATACACTAACAACGCAACTGTAGAAAGAGAAATTAGAGAAATGATTCCATTTACAATAGCACCAAAAACCATAAGATACCTCGGAATAAACCTAACCAAAGAGGTAAAGGATCTATACTCTAGGAACTGCAAAAACACTCATGAAAGAAATTGAAGAAGACACAAAAAGATGGAAAAATATTCCATGCTCATGGATCGGAAGAATAAACATTGTTAAAATGTCTATGCTACTACCCAGAGCAGTCTATACCTTCAATGCCATCCCGATCAAAAGTCCAATGACGTTTTTTAAAGTGCTGGAACAAACAATCCTAAAATTTGTATGGAATCAGAAAAGACCCCCGAATCGCCAAGAAAATGTTGAAAAAGAAAAACAAAGCTGGGGGCATCACGTTGCCCAATTTCAAGCTATATTACAAAGCAGTGATCACCAAGACAGCATGGTACTGGCACAAAAACAGACATATAGACCAATGGAACAGAATAGAGAGCCCAGATATGGACCCTCAACTCTATGGTCAAATAATCTTTGACAAAGCAGGAAAAAAACATGCAATGGAAAAAAGACAGTCTCTTCAATAAATGGTGTTGGGAAAATTGGACAGCCACATGCAGAAGAATGAAACTTTACCATTCTCTAACACCATTCACAAAGATAAACTCAAAGTGGATGAAAGACCTCAATGTGAGACAGGAATCCATCAAAATCCTAGAGGAGAACATAGGCAATCACCTCTTTGACATTGGCCACAGCAACTTCTTTCAAGATACATCTCCAAAAGCTAGTGAAACAAAAGCAAAAATGAACTTTTGGGACTTCATCAAGATAAAAATCTTCTGCACAGCAAAGGAAACAGTCAACAAAACAAAGAGGCAACCCACAGAATGGGAGAAGATATTTGCAAATGACACTACAGATAAAGGGCTGGTATCCAAGATCTATAAAGAATGTCTCAAACGCAACACCCAAAAACCTCATAATCAAGTCAAAAAGTGGGCAGAAGATATGAAAAGACACTTCTCTGAAGAAGACATACAAATGGCTAACAGACACATGAAAAAAATGTTCATCACCATTGGCCATCAGGGAAATTCAAATCAAAACCACATTGAGATACCACCTTACGCCAGTTAGAATGGCAAAAATGGACAGGGAAAGAAATAACAAATGTTGGAGAGGTTGTGGAGAAAGGGGAACCCTCTTACACTGTTGGTGGGAATGCAAGTTGGTACAGCCACTTTGGAAAACATTGTGGAGGTTCCCCAAAAATTTAAAAATAGAGCTACCCTATGACCCAGCAATGGCACTACTGGGTATTTACCCCAAAGACACAGATGTAGTGAAAAGAAGGGCCATATGCACCCCAATGTTCATAGCAGCAATGTCCACAATAACCAAACTGTGGAAAGAGCCAAGATGCCCTTCAACAGATGAATGGATAAAGAAGATGTGGTCCATATATACAATGGAATGTTACTCAGCCATCGGAAAGGATGAATAACCAACTTTCACATCAGCATGGATGGGACTGGAGGAGAGTATGCTAAGTGAAATAAGTCAAGCAGAGAAAGTCAATTATCATATGGTTTCACTTATTTGTGGAACATAAGGAATAGCGTGGAGGACATTAGGAGAAGGAAGGGGAAAATGAGGGGCGGGGAATTGGGAGGGAGAGATGAACCATGAGAGACTATGGACTCTGAG